>NC_069503.1:720661736-720841736 GCF_027579735.1 Bombina bombina
CTAAAGGAACAGTTTCCGTTTGGAAACATCCTCCAGTCTGGAATAAATCCAAGCCTTTTAGAAAGTCAAAACCAGCTCCCAAATCCGCATGAAAGTGCTGCCCTTGGGTTAGATTAGGGGTATATGGGTGGTGGGTTGTAATGTTGGGGGGGGGTATTGTATGTTTTTTTTTTTACAGGCAAAAGAGCAGAATTATTTGGGGCATGCCCCGCAAAGGGCCCTGTTCAGGGCTGGTAAGGTAAAAGAGCTTTGAACTTTTTTAATTTAGAATAGGGTAGGGCATTTTTTTATTTTGGGGGGCTTTGTTATTTTATTAGGGGGCTTAGAGTAGGTGTAATTAGTTTAAAATTGTTGTAATATTTTTGTAATGTTTGTAAATATTTTTTTAGTTTTTGTAACTTAGTTCTTTTTTATTTTTTGTACTTTAGTTAGTTTATTTCATTGTATTTATTTGTAGATATTGTATTTAAATAATTTATTGATAGTGTAGTGTTAGGTTTAATTGTAGATAATTGTTGGTATTTTATTTAATTAATTTATTGATAGTGTAGTGTTAGGTTTAATTGTAACTTAGGTTAGGATTTATTTTACAGGTAATTTTGTAATTATTTTAACTATTTTAGCTATTAAATAGTTCTTAACTATTTAATAGCTATTGTACCTGGTTAAAATAAATACAAAGTTACCTGTAAAATAAATATAAATCCTAAAATAGCTATAATATAATTATAATTTATATTGTAGCTATATTAGGATTTATTTTACAGGTAAGTATTTAGCTTTAAATAGGAATAATTTATTTAATAAGAGTTAATTTATTTCGTTAGATTTAAAGGGACAGTAAACCTTAAAAATAATGTTATATAATTCTGCACATAGTGCAGAATTATATAACATTATTTAGGTGCTATAGCCATAAAAGCATTTTTTACAGTTTAATTTACTAAAATACGGCGCTTTTACAGACCCGCTCTCTACTGAGCGGGTCTGTTATTTTTGGTCAGCGCATCGGGCCAGCTGTATAGTCACAGCCCGGCCCGACCGCGCCATAAGACTAAGTGCAGCTCGCTCCTGTGACAGGAGCGAGCTGCACTTAGTGCTATGGCGTGGTCGGGCCGGTGTTAGGGGCAGCAGATTAGGGGTACATAGGGATAATGTAAGTAGCGGCGGTTTACGGAGCGGCAGATTAGGGGTTAAAAAAAATATGCAGGGGTCAGCGATAGCGGGGGCGGCAGATTAGGGGTTAATAAGTGTAAGGTTAGGGGTGTTTAGACTCGGGGTACATGTTAGAGTGTTAGGTGCAGACGTAGGAGGTGTTTCCCCATAGCAAACAATGGAGCTGAACGCGGCTTTTTTGCAGGTGTTAGGTTTTTTTTCAGCTCAAACAGCCCCGTTGTTTTCTATGGGGGAATCGTGCACGAGCACGTTTTTGAAGCTGGCCGCGTCCGTAAGCAACTTTGGTATCGAGAGTTGAAGTTGCATTAAATATGCTCTACGCTCCTTTTTTGGAGCCTAACGCAGCCATTCTGTGAACTCTCAATACCAGAGTTATTTAAAAGGTGCGGCCAGAAAAAAGCCAGCGTTAGCTACGCGGGTCGTTACCGACAAAACTCTAAATCTAGCCGATAGTGACCATGAATATGCAAAAGATATTATCTTGGTTGTAATTCTCTCCAACATTACTTGGATTCCCAACCATTTTCCTGCACAGAATTACTAAACAGCAGCAGGTGAATTTGAGTTATTGTTCATGTGATTGATATGATCCTGTTATAGGTTTCTGAGGGGAGGACTTCTTAAATGTAATAGTGAAGTACCTGGCAGCATAAAAAGATCTAAGGGGCGCAGTTAACCATGGAGGAGAGCGGACATTTGGAGAAGGAGCTCCATAGAGAAAGTTAGATAAATGTATTAAAAAGCAGTTTGATAACTATCACATACACAAAAACTGATTGCGTCACAGGGAGATACCCTCTGGCTTCTGACAACCCAACAAATTACCCTTTTGCAGCGGGTCAATATATCCCGGGCCAATCATCCCTAGGAGGTTGCAGAGTGCCTGTCTGAAATCTTCTTTGCTGGGAAAACACGGGAATAGCAGATCTCCAGTACATATTTAAGATACAGGAGAGGTATTGAAAGGCTAGCTGCGATCCCTATTCTGACTCGAACTGGAACCCAGTGAGGCCCCAGCAGCTCAGCAGGAAACCCTTCACTACATAGGGTTATATAAACAGCGTTTTCACCGTGCTGTGAGTTTGGAATCGACCGCTGTGGTGAACATTGGGAGTCGGAGTTGGAACTTCTTCTAAAATTGGGTGAGTATTTATTGCCACACATAGCTGGAGAGAAAGGCACGAGTCACCATTTTTTTATTAACTGCATTATTAAAGTAAGGAGAAATATAAAATAGCTTATATACTACATCTCATAATCTCAAATAGACAGCGCTTATTTAGAGAACTGATATTGTTATATTCCTCTAACCAACATTCAATCCTGTATTCTCCCTTCTCCTGCATGCAGATTATTTAGAGCAAGGTCTTTATGGAACACAGGAAGAAGCTACCTATTTTGTATTTATGTATTAAAGAATATTGTGATTATTGTTCTCATTTAAGCCTGAAACTCGCATCTATACACTTATACCACTGTACCTTGATTAAACATATTGGGATTTGATCTCCTCCCACAGGAAATTATATATACGTTATTTTTAAATATCACTCCTCCCATACCCTATATGCTTGCCCCTAGTATTTATAATCTCTATACCCTGCTATTATTTTTGTCTCTCATGGTTAATTATCAGTCTTGGTGATTTTTACAAGCTGCTTAATTTGCTTGCACTGTATTGCTTCTTTCCATACAATAGCACTAATATAAGCCAAGCATATAGATAACATAAAAACATAATTTTAGTGCAGCTCACCTCAAATATATAGTGCTTATAGTGCAACCTAGAAGTCAATATATATAATAAATAGTAAAGATAGAAAGTAGATTACACAAATAAGTGTAATCTAAAAGTCTAGGCAAAATAGCACCTAGAAATAACAATTTGAAATAAGGAACAGACAAATTAGAATACGTGCAAAATCACTTTATAATATCAAGATATATCAAAACACAATAATAAAAAATCATCCCATTCATACAAGCATATACACACCCACACACACTGAGGGGATCCCCCAAAATTTCAAAAAGCTCTTGTGAGAGAATAAGGTGGTGCACCACAAAACAAAACAGGCAGTCCTTTAAATGCAGTAAGCAACAGTAAATACGATCAAGCAGTAAGTTGTTAGAGCGTTAGCGTGATGGTCATAAATATAGCAAAGTTAGTATTCACAGCAGATGCAATATCACAGCATGTACTTCATAAAGTGCTGATGTTATCTCATTCAAAGGCTGTAGCTCACTATTACATTCACCAAGCGTAGTAATAAGCCACTCAGGCTCTACCAGTTATCCTCAAAGTAAGTTAGCAAAGCTAAATAAAAGATGTTGCTGAAGTATATGCAATACTTATCCACTTCAGGACATGAGACAGCAAGCCAACATCGGTTCTACTCAGAGGATCATTCACTGGAAAGGGGGGGCGGGTCCCCAAAGATGTGCGGTCGCGACAGACAAGCATATAGATCCTCCTATATTATACAACATACCTTAGTGTCCTTTACTACCATTTCCAACACTCTGGGTAAAAATGTAAGCTTATGTTGTTATGCTTATATAGTAAATCTACTGCTGTACTGAGGAGAGACATAGCTTCCATAAGGGAGTGTACGGATGCTTTAGAACAAAATCAGGAAGATCTAATAGTTGATCACACCAATTTATTATCATATTCACATACCTTGGCCGAACAAATAACCCTACTGGAAACAAAGCTAGATTAAGGGGAGTACCAGAGACGTCCAGCCACAAGATCTTCACAATTAAAGGAACTGTTCCTTGAAACCTTAGGCCAAGTGTCGGACACTGACTCTCCTATTGATAGAGCCCATAGGGCGAATAGGCCTAGATCTTTCGCAGCAGATAATCCTAGAGATGTTATAGTGCGTTGCCACTATTTTAATTCCCAATAAAAAGAATTGAGAGCTGTCAATAGGGGAGCCCTACACTCCACTAATTTCGAGAAAACTTTTCCAGGCTTGTTACCACACACTTCAACTTATGAGGCATTTAAAGGGATAGTAAAGTCAAAAATAAACTTGCATGATTCAGATAGAGCATGTCATTGTAAGACACTTAAATTAACTTCACATTTCAAATGTGCTTTGTTCTCTTGATATCCCTTGTTGAAAAAGAATACTCACATATCCTACACTAGTGGGAGCTAGCTGCTGATTGGTGCCTGCACACATTTGCATCTTGTTATTGGCTTACTAGATGTGTTCAGCTAGCTGCCAGTAGTGTAATGTTGTTCCTTCAGCAAACGATAGCAAGATAATGAAGAAACTTTGATAATAGAAGTAATTTGAAAAGTTGTTTAAAATTGTATGTTCTGTCAAAATCATGAAAGAAAATGTTGGGGTTTCCTGTACCTTTTAACTTGCTTCAATAAAATCCTCAGAACTCCGCTTTATAATTAGACATCCAGCAATATGTTGTCTCCTCACCTCTTCAAGCTAAGGGACTGCTACAGAATTGGAACCTATTACCTGAAACCATTGATCCTCACTGTACCTTCAACCACAAAGATGGCACCACGACTGGCCTTGGCCCCTTTGTGGCAACCGCTAACACAAAGATCAGAGCAAAATACAATTCACCCCATAATTTCACCATCAAAATATGAAATACTACTATGAAGCTGCCCTTATTACTCATGTGACTTCTTGGGGTGAAAAACCCCCACCTTCTAGATGGAAGGAGTTTGAACAGGCATTGCTTCCAGCCTATACTCATTTAGAAGACCTATTATGGATTCCAGCCCATTGTTTGTCCTCAATTTATTTGAGCAATAGAATTCTAAGGGACTGTGGAAATGATTGGCCTAAATTTAGACATCAACCACAAATTTCCTTACACCCTTCTCCTATATGTATGATAAAGGGACTTCTGTTGAATTACCTGGCTCGAAGATAAAACTATTCATTAGACCTAATAGTGAATTCTTTTTTTAAAGACTAAAACTACTATCTCAAGAATAGTTCTTAAAAACTGGTTCTATCCCTACCAAGTACCACTTTGACTTTCTACGTCTCCATTCATTAATAAAGGCTTGGGGATTTTTCCCAGTAAACCTTAGGCCCAGGTTTCTATGGGAGACAAGATGGGTTGCAAATCTACAAAAGTCCTCTCCACTGTTTGCACATTATAAATTGTTCTCATTTAATTAGGACGAAATATATGCAGGTGTGGAAGGCTGATTTGTTGCAAGAGTTTAACAAAAAGAGATGGAGTGAAGCCACCAAATATACTAAAGACAGTTCACTGTGTTACCTTGTTTGAGTTATTTTATAAATTAGTGACTAGATGGCACCTAGTACCTTTGAAATTACATAAAGTGTTCCCGACAAGCACAATGTGTTGTAGGCGATGCAATTTGCATTGGCGATCATGTACACATATGGTGGGGTTGTCCCATGATTCGACCATTGTGGATTAATAATCTGATACTATTGTAGATACTTGCCCTGATAGATTGACTCCTGAGTTAGCTATATTACACTGACACCTTAAGAAACTCTACAAGCATAAAAGAGATCTATTGATTCTGATGTCGGAAACAACAAATTCCCCCATCTTGGAAGAGCATACTTGACTTACTCAAGTATCTGAAAACAAAAGGAAGAATACGCTTATAACTCTTGTTTACAATCAGACTTACATTATTACATTTGGGAACCTTGGGATGACGTGGTAGGTGGAAACTACTTTTCAGTACTTTGATGTACTGGGAAAGTTAAAGTTGATATAGTCTTAATAGGAGACTATGAATTGGAAGAAGTTGAGAGGAGAGAGAGACCTGCCCTTTTTTCTATTATCCCAACATCCCCCTTTTTCCTATGCTGCTTAGTTTAGAGAGATAGAAACAGTAAGATATATGTCTGTAATGGAGTGGACCTTGTCAGGAAATGTATAGCACAAACAGAATGATGCAAAAGAAGTTTTCACTTTTAAACAAAATTCTTTACTTTCAGTCAGCAGTTCAAGGGTTAAACAACCACCCTTTTGTTGTTAAACAAACAAGCAAAATAAAAACAGTACACATACAAAGGCACATGCTTTAGAACAGAAAAACAAGCAGACAACTTATATAATCCTACAAGTTCTTAGGATAAAGCATTAAGCATTTTACTACAGGTTATCCAAGACAACTCTCCCAGTGTCTTGCTACTTCCCTGTCTGAGATCCAAATAAATCTCTCCTTGTTTGCAAGAGCTGCCTTATATAGCCCTCTAACTATCCTCAGCTGTTGCTAATTGGCTTATTGTAGTCTGCCTGTTACTAATAGTAATATTTTCATCAGTGAGCTGGCAAGCCTTACAGCATTTTGGTTCTTTCAGGATAGTATTTTTCCCTGTAGAGAAATTAACCCTTTTTACAGGAATGAGTTTATACACTCAATCACATACCTCCCCCCTCAGAGTGGACCTCTGGGGATGCTCTACCAAATCAACCACACCACCCTCCCTAGAGAGAAAATCAGCATGTGGTCCTTTCAAGGTCTATGAGTGACAAAAAAAGAACACGTTTCCAACTCCAAATACCATCTCATGAGCCGTGCATTTTTGTCTTTTATAGCAGTGTTTTTCAACCAGTGTGCCGTGGCACACTAGTGTGCCGTGAGAGATCCTCAGGTGTGCCACGGCAGACTGACAACAGTGTGACATATTTTTTAAACTTTGCTTGTTTTTTACTCCCAGTGCAGGGGTAGTTTGTAGGAGGCATGGCATAACAGCACAATACATACAGTATGTGTGTGTTTGTGTGTATGTGTATATATATATATATATATGCTGTATTAGGCTACAATGTGTGATTTTTTTAACATTTTGGGATGGTGGTGTGCCACAGGATTTTTTAATGTAAAAAAGTGTGCCACGGCAAAAAAAAAGGTTAAAAATCACTGTTTTATAGTATTAAGCCACTTCAAAGGAGAATGGTCAGTGACAATAGTAAATTGGCAGCCTAACAAATAATAGCGCAGAGTATCAACAGCCCATTTCACTGCCAAGCATTCTTTCTCTATAACAACATAATTCCTTTCTCTAGGTAACAATTCCCTACTCAAAAACAGAACAGTATGCTCCTGGCCATCAAACTCTTGTGATAACACTGCGCCCAGGCCCACCTGAGGCATCTGTATGCAAGACAAAATCCTTGTCAAAGTCAGGGCTGTGCAATGCTGGCTGAGTACACAATATCTGCTTTATCTTTTGAAAAGATTCAGCACAGGAGGGAGTCCATACTACCCTATTTAGGAGCAGGTTTTTTTTGTTAAATCTGTCAATGGGGCTGCTAATAAAGAAAACTGTGGAATAAACTTTCTATAATATCCTTCAAGGCCAAGAAAAGCCCTAAACCAGTTTCTTAGTTTTAGGGACTGGTGAGCTAGCCAAGGTCTTAACCTTGTCCTGCATAGGTTTAATGCAACCATTACCCAATATATAGCCTAAATACCTGGTTTCAGTTTTACCAATAGCAAATTTAGCAGGGTTTGCTGTGAGACCTGCATCTCTTAATGACCTCAACACCGCTGCCACCTTGTTAAGGTGATCTTCCCAGTCGATACTATAAATGACCATGTCATCTAAGTAAGCAGATGCATACTTCCCATGGGGTTGAAGAATATGGTCCATTAACCTTTGGAAAGTTGCAGGAGCACCATGGAGACCAAAGGGTAAGGTACAAAACTGGAAAAGACCAATAGGCGTAGAAAAGGTTGTCTTTTTTTCTTTTGAGGCACTAGTAAGCGGAATTTGCCAGTAGCCCTTAGTCAAATCTAAAGTTGTGATGTACTTCGCTTTACCAAGCCTGTTTAACATTTTATCGACCCTAGGCATAGGGTAAGCATCACATTTTAATACTGAATTTAGTTTTCTAAAATCAATGCAAAACCTAACAGAGTGACCTGGTTTTGGCACCAGAACTACAGGGCTACACCATTCACTATGTGAAGGCTCTATGACCCCAAGCCTAAGCATGCTCTCTATTCCTTCTTGTATCACCTTTCTATTCTCTCTGGTATCAAGTAAGGCTTTAGCCTGACAACCTCATTTACTTTTAGTTCTTATATGTGAGCTATTAAGTGTGTCCTCCCTGGTAATATGAAAATTCATCCCTAAAAACCTCTACCAGTCTCTGTGCTTCATTTTGTTGAGCAGGACTTAGTTGTTCTCCCTGAGTCACCCCTTTTGTTATTTATCTACATCCCTGATGTCTGGCCCTAACTCCACCTCCCCAACTCTTCTAAGCACTTCATATGGACCCTGCCATTTTGCAAGCAACTTGCTTTCTGAGCTAGGTAATAACAACAATAATACCCTGTCCCTAGGTTCAAATGTTCGAACCCTTGCATTTATATTATAACTGAGTGCCAGGGCCTGCTGGGCTCTTTCCAAATTGCTGCAGGCAAATTGTCCAATCCTTTGTAACCTCTCTCTCAACTGTAAAGTATACTGGCGGACATTCTGATCAGGATTAGACTGAGCTTCCCACTCTTTAACAATGCCTCTCGGTCTCCTCCCAAACAGCAACTCAAATGGGGAAAACCCTGTAGATGACTGAGGGACTTCCCTTATAGCAAATAACAAATATGGTAACATTTTGTCCCAGTCTCATTTTTCACAGTCTACAAATTTCCTCAACATCTGTTTAAGGGTTCCATTGAATCTCTCGACTAACCCATCCATTTGAGGATGCCCTCCCTGGAAAATAGTTTAATTTATAAGCAATCGTTGGAGCAGAAGTATTCCGTAAAGGGATTGTCTCAGGGTATCTAGTAGCGTAATCTATTATTACTAAAATATGTTGGTTACCTGATGGTTTTCTCTCTAGTAGACCAACCATATCTACCCCAATTCTCTCAAATTGAGTTTCTACCAATGGTAAGGGCACCAAGGGTACTTTAATCTGACCCTTCGGAGCTACTAATTGACATTCAGGGCAGGACTTACAGAAGTTTTTTACCTCCTTGTATATGCCAGGCCAATAAAATCTAGACAGCAACCTGGCTAGTGTTTTCTCACGCCATAAGTGACCTGCCAGAGGAATAGAGTGAGAGAGCTGTGATAACTGTTTCCTATAGAAGTTAGACACTAATATTAGTTCACATGCCTCTTTACTTTTAGAATTTTTACAGACCCTATATAACAACTCATCATGCAATATAAAGTGGGGAAAGTTCTTACTTTTACCCACATCCAGAACATGGCTATGGCTAAGCTCTCAGATGCTTCCCTTATTGTTGGGTCATTCCTTTGTGCCCTTCTAACCGGCAATGGACTTGACAAAAATTCTGGAATGGGTGCATCTAATGAATTTGTTGGCTCCACATTCTCTTGTCTAACTCCCTCCCCTGCTATTACCTCTTGGCCATAGCTATTTTTGTGTGTTACACAATTCACTTCTCCTCACTCTCTCTTATCACGTTTCCTTTGTTGTTTTGTTTTTGGGACCCGGACTCTTGTACAAAACAACTCAGGGTATTTAAAAGGGAACAGTTCTACTAATTCTGGGCACATTTCCTTTCTCTTGTTAAGTGTATCCAGTCCACGGATCATCCATTACTTATGGAATATATTCTCCTTCCCAACAGGAAGTTGCAAGAGTCCACCCACAGCAAAGCTGCTATATAGCTCCTCCCCTAACTGCCATACTCAGTCATTCTCTTGCAAGCCTCAACATAGATAGGAGGTCGTGAGAGTCTGTGGTTTTTTTATACTTAGTTTATTCTTCAATCAAAAGTTTATTTTTAAATGGCACCGGAGTGTGCTGTTTATCTCAGGCAGTATTTGGAAGAAGAATCTGCCTGCGTTTTTCTATGATCTTAGCAGACGTAACTAAGATCCATTTGCTGTTCTCACACATTCTGAGGAGTGAGGTACTTCAGAGGGGGAATGGCGTGCAGGTTTTCCTGCAGATAAGGTATGTGCAGTAAAATATTTTTCTAGGAATGGAATTGACTAAGAAAATACTGCTGATACCGAAGTAATGTAAGTAAAGCCTTAAATGCAGCGATAGCGACTGGTATCAGGCTTATTAATAGAGATACATACTCTTATAAAAATGTGTTTTAAAACGTTTGCTGGCATGTTTAATCGTTTTTTAATGTACATTGGTGATAACACTGTAATGTTGGTATAGCCTTAAATGCAGTAAAAGCGACTGGTATCAGGCTTATTAATAGAGATACATACTCTTGTAAAAATGTGTTTTAAAACGTTTGCTGGCATGTTTAATCGTTTTTTAACATACGTTTGGTGATAAAACTTATTGGGGCCTAAGTTTTTTCCACATGGCTGGCTTAAATTTTGCATAGAAACAGTTAACTGAAGCTTCCCACTGTTGTAATATGAGTGGGAAGGGCCTAATTTAGCGCTTTTTTGCGCAGTTAAAATTACAAAATGAATCATCCAGATTCCCTCAGCAGTCCCATGAATACTACAGGACATTTCTAAAGGGCTAAAAAGACTTCCAAAATCGTTTATAGGGAAGGTAATCCACAGCTCTGCTGTGGCAGTTTGTTGTGTCTGTTTTTAAAAACGTCTGTCGTTTTTTTTATCTGTTTTTTGCATTAAGGGGTTAATCATCCATTTGCAAGTGGGTGCAATGCTCTGTTACCTTATTACATGTACTGTAAAAATTTTGTTTGTTTTACTGCCTTTTTTCACTGTTTTTCAAGTTTTGACAAAATTTGTTTCTCTTAAAGGCACAGTAACGTTTTATATATTTGCTTGTTAACTTGATTTAAAGTGTTTTCCAAGCTTACTAGTCTCATTATTAGTCTGTTCTAACATGTCTGACATAGAGGAAGCTCTGTGTTCATTATGTTTTAAAGCCATGGTGGAACCCCATCTTAGAATGTGTACCAGATGTACTGATTTCATGTTAAACAATAAAGATCATTTGTTGTCTTTAAAAACATTATCACCAGAGGATTCTGTCGTGGGGGTAGTTATGCCGACTAACTCTCCCCACGTGTCAGACCTTTTGACTCCCGCTTTAGGGACTCACGCTCAAATGGCGCCAAGTACATCAAGGGCACCCATAGCGTTTATTTTACCAGGGGATTCTGTCAAGGGGAAAGTTATGCCGACTAACTCTCCCCACATGTCAGACCCTTCGACTCCCGCTTCAGGGACTCACGCTCAAATGGCGCCAAGTACATCAAGGGCGTCCATAGCGTTTATTTTACAAGACATGGCAAAGGTGGTGAATAATACTCTGGCAGCAGTATTAGTCAGACTACCTGAAATTAAAGGAAAGCAGATAGCTCTGGGGGTAGATACAGAGCATACAGACGCTTTAAGAACCATGTATGATACTACCTCACAATATGCTTAGTCTGTGGGTGATTTTTTTTTTTGACTCAGGGAAGATGATTTAACCTGATTCTGATATTTCTACATTTAAAATTTATGCTTGAGAACCTCCACTTGTTGCTCAGGGAGGTTTTGGCTGCCCTGAATGAATGTGTACAATCGCAGGGCCAGAGAAATTGTGTAGACTGGATAAATAATATGCAGTGCCGGTGTGTACTGATGTTTTTCCAATACCTAAAGAGGTTTATTAAATTTTTTTTAATAAGGAATGGGATAGACCAGGTGTGCCGTTCTCTTCCCCTCCTATTTTTTAGAAGAATGTTTTCTAATAGTTACGACCACACGGGACTTCTGGCAGACAGTTCCTAAGGTGGAGAGAAGAGTTTCTACTCTAGCTAGGCGTACCACTACCTCTGGCGAGGACAGTTGTGCTTTTTAGATCCAATGGATAAAAAATGTTTATTCAACAGGGTTTTATCCTGCAGCCCCTTGCATACATTGCTTCTGTCACTGCTGCTGCAGCGTTCTGGGTTGAGTCTCTTGATGAGGCTTTACAGTTAGCGACTCCATTGGATGAATATATTTGACAAGCTTATGCTAGCCAATTCCTTTGTTTTCTGATGCATTTGTTCATTTGACTAGACTAACGGCTAAGAATTCTGTTTTTTACTATACTGGCGCGCAGAGCGCTATGGCTTATATCATGGTCAGCTGTCTTGACTTTAATAAATAAGCTACTTAACTTCCCTTCAAGGGGCAGACCCTATTCGGGCCTGGTTTGAAGGAGATTATTGCTTATATCACTGGAGGAAAAGGTCATGCCCTTCCTCAGGATAGGTCCAAATCAAGGGCCAAGAAAGGTCTAATTTTCGTGCCTTTTAAAACTTCAGGGCAGGTGTTGCATCCACTTCCTCTGAGGCAAAACAAGAGGGAATTTTTGCTCAGTCCAAGGCGGTCTGGAGACAATCGGACCTGGAACAAAGATAAGCAGGCCAAGGAGCCTGCTGCTGCCTCTAAGGCAGCATGAAGGAACGGACCCCTATCCGGTAACGGATCCTATAGGGGGCAGATTTTCATTCTTCGCCCAGGCGTGGGCAAGAGATGCCCAGGATCCCTAGGCATTGGAATTTATATCCCAGAGATATCTTCTGGATTTTCAAAGATTCCCCCCAAAAAAAGGGGAGATTTCGCCTTTCCAATTATCTGCAAACCAGATAAAGAAGGAGGCATTCTTACATCCAGTTCCAAGAGAGGAACAGGGACAGAGTTTTTACTCAAATCTGTTTGTGGTTCCCAAGGAGAGGGAACCTTCAGACCTATTTTGGATCTAAAGATCTTAAACAAATTCCTCAGAATTCCGTCTTTTAAGATGGAAACTATTCGTACCATCTTAACTATGATCCAGGAGAGTCAATAGAGGACTACAATGGATTTGAAGGATGTTTATCCTCACATTGTGATGCATAAAGATCACCATAGTTTTTCAGGTTTGCCTTTCTAGACAAGCATTACCAGTTTGTAGCTCTTTCCGTTGGGATATCTACAGCCCCAAGAATCTTTATGGAGGTTCTGGGGTCACTTTGGCGGTCCTTAGGCCGCGGGGCATAGAAGTGGCCCCTTATTTAGACGACATCCTGATACAGGCGTCAAAACATCCAAATTGCCAAGTCTCATACGGACGTAGTACTGGCATTTCTGAGATCACATGGGTGGAAAGTGAACAAGGAAAGAGTTCTCTATCCCCAATCTCAAGGGTTTCCCTCTTAGGGACTCTGATAGATTCTGTAGAAATGAAAATTTACCTGACGGAGTCCAGGTTGTCAAAGTTTCTAAATTTCTGCCGTGTTTTTCATTCCATCGGTGGCTCAGTACATGAATGAAATCGGCTTAATGGTAGCGGCAAGGGACATAGTACCGTTTGCACGTCTACATTTCAGACCGCTGCAACTATGCATGCTCAGTCAGAGGAACGGGTATTACACAGGTTTGTCCCCCTGTTAAACCTGGACCAAGAGACCAGAGATTCTCTGGTGACTATGTCGGGTCCATCTGTCCAAGGGTATGACCTTCCGCAGGTCAGATGGGACAATTGTTACAATAGATGCCAGCCTTTTAGGTTGGGATGCAGTCTGGAACTCCCTGACGGCTCAGGGATAGTGGACTTAGGAGGAGACCCTCCTTCTAATAAATATTCTGGAACTGGGAGTGATATTCCATGCTCTTCAGACTTGGCCTCAGTTAGCAACTCTGAGGTACATCATATTCAGTCGGACAATATACACGACTGTGGTTTACATCAGCCATCAAGGGGGAACAGAAGTTCCCTAGCGATGTTAGAAGTCTTACAATAATTCACTGGACAGAGACTCACTCTTGTCTATCAGCTATCCATATCCCAGGTGTTGAGAACTGGGAGGTGGTTTTTCTAAGTCGTCAGACTTTTCTTCCGGGGGAGTGGGATTTCCTCCGGAGGTCAAGACCAAGCAGGAGAGGGCTTTGGTGTTTTTGTCAGCGCCTGCGTAGCCACGCAGGACCTGGTATGCAGATCTGGTGGACATGTCATCCTTTCCATCACGGTCTCTGCTTCTGAGACAGGTCCCTCTACCTCAGGGTCCTTTCAACCATCTAAATAGAATCAATCTGAGATGGACTGCCTGGAGACTGAACGCTTGATGTCATCAAAGCATGGCTTCTCCGAGTCAGTCATTGATACCTTAATACAGACATGAAAGCCTGTCTCTAGGAAAATTGAACATAGATATGGTGTAAATATCTGATTGTTATGAATCCAAGGGTTACTCATGGAGTAAAGTCTGGATTCCCGGGATATTATCTTTTCTCCAAGATGTTTTGGAAAAAAGGGTTGTCAGCTAATTCCTTAAAAGGGACAGATTTTTACTCTGTCTATTTTTTTGCACATGCGTCTGGCAGGTATTCTAGACGTTCAGGCATTTGGTCAGGCTTTGGTTAGATCCAAGCCTGTGTTTAAAACTGTTGCTCCACCATGGAGCTTAAACCTGGTTCTTAAGGTTCTTCAAGAAGTTCCGTTTGAACCTTTTTTGTTCCATAGATATCAATCTTTATCTTGGAAAGTTCCTTTTGGGTAGCTATTTCCTCGACTCGTAGAGTCTCCAAGTTATCTGTGTTACAATGTGATTCTCCTTATCTGGTCCTTCGTACGGATAAGGTAGTCCTGCGTACCAACCTGGGTTTTTTCCTAAGGTGGTATCTAACAAGTACATCACTCATGAGATAGTTGTTCCATGCTTGTATCCTAATCCTTCCTCAAAGAAGGAACGTCTATTACACAATATTGGACGTGTTTTGTGCTTTAAAGTTTTACTTACAAGCTACTACAGTTTTCATCAAACGTTCACCTTGTTTGTTGTCTATTCTGGACAGAGGAGAGGTCAAAAGACTTTGGCAGCCTCTCTGTCTTTTTGGTTAAAAAGCATAATTCATTTAGCTTATGAGACTGCTGGACAGCAGCCTCCTGAAGGGATTACAGCTCATTCTACTATAACTGTGGTTTTCACTTGGGCCTTTTTTAAATGTGGCTTCTGTTGAACAGATTTACAAGACGGAGTCTTGGTCTGCGCTTCATACTTTTTCAAATTTAACAAATTTGATACCTTGCTTTTTCGGAGGCTATTTTTGGGAGAAAGGGTTTCTTACAGGCAGTGGTAACTTCCGTTTAAGTACCTGCCTTGTCCCTCCCATCATCCGTGTACTTTAGCTTTGGTATTGGTATTCCATAAGTAATGGATGATCCGTGGACTGGATACACTTAACAAGAGAAAACATAATTTATGCTTACCTGATAAATTTATTTCTCTTGTAGTGTATCCAGTCCACGGCCCGCCCTGTCACTTTAAGGCAGGTAATTTTTTCATTTGAACTACAGTCACCACTGCACCCTATGGTTTTTCCTTTCTCTGCATGTTTTCGGTCGAATGACTGAGTATGGCAGTTAGGGGAGGAGCTATATAGCAGCTTTGCTGTGGGTGGACTCTTGCAACTTCCTGTTGGGAAGGAGAATATATTCCATAAGTAATGGATGATCCGTGGACTGGATACACTACAAGAGAAATAAATTTATCAGGTAAGCATAAATTATGTTTTTTATTCGACTCCTCCATATCCTTGACGAGCGTGGAGAAATTTAAAAATGTTATGCCCAATCTTTACCAACTACTACTAAGTATAGAAGGGTTTTGGCTACTCCTACAACAATCTGTGAAGCATGCCCTCTATCTGTAGATTAACGGAAGCTGATGGATATGGCTTTATGTCTTCATGGATGCACATTATAAACACTGGCTCTTTCATTTCCCCACCTTCTAAAAGATCTTTATGTATCAAAGTTTGCCTACACCTGGAATCAATAAGAGCCTAAACCTCTTTACCATTCACTAATGCAGTGACTAGAAAACTGTCCAGGCTACAACATTCTCCCATATTAGCTGTACAACACTGCCCAACATAATTACACTCCATGAAAGGACAGTACTTGGCAATATGACCAGTTTCACCACATTTGAAACCGACACTAAGGGGTTTTCCCTCAGTTGGTTGCTATGTACATAACCTAGTTTTATTTCTAACTGGTTTCGCTCTTGAACACCTTTAGGTGAGGGAGCTCTAATGTAAATCTCTGTTTCAGTGGACCATCTTAATTTTTCGTTTTTCCTCACTTTTTGGGTACTTTGATATCCTCTAGCATCCTCTGCTTGCAATAACTTTTCTGAAATTTGGACAGCATAATCTAGGGAACTACGTTTATGTCTTGAGACCCATTGGAAAAGCCCACGTGGGAGCTGTGTAATATATTATTCCAAGATTATCATGTCCATAATTTCAGTTACTGTTCGAACTGAAGGTTTTAACCATTTATAGTCCACATCCTTTAGCTGTTGCACAAAGGCCCAAGGATGAGTTCCTGCAACAAAAACTTTACTTCTGAATTTATTTCTATAATACTCATCAGAAAATTTCCTACAGTTAAGTATAGCAGATTTAAGCATATCATAGTCCCCAGCTTCTGTTTCTCCTAATGCATGATATGCTGCCTGAGCTTCACCAGTTAAGAATGGAGCCAGTCTTATAGCCCAAGTACCTTTCTGCCATTGCGCTAGGGTAGCAAGTCTCTCAAACGCTGTTAAGTAAGCTTCTGGATTATCCTCAGGCCCCATCTTAGCCAAGGCATTTGAAAAAGACTCCCAAGGTGAGCTTTCTGTCACATCTTGACCCTTTGTTCTTTCCAGGATTTGTTTCACTTGGAAGTCCTGTTGCTGCTGTTGCACTTGAGGTTTCAATCGTTGTTGCTGTCTATGCTGCTGTTGCTGAAGGGCTTGCATTTGCTGTAACAACTGGACCTGGAACTCCTGTTGATGCCTCTAATGTTTTTGTTGCTCAGTCATCAACTTCAACAATTTTTTTGATTCCATTAACCTGTAAAGGGAGCACAAAACTCCTAGTGCAGAAGATATACAGATATCTTAGCGGCTTAGGTACTCTTACCAACAGTAAATTTGGATCAGGCACATCTCCACTCCATACTTTTCCATCTGTTCCTGAAACCGGATTTTCAATTCAAACACTGCCACCATATGTAATGGAGTGGACCTTGTCAGGAAATGTAGAGCACAAACAGAATGATGCAAAATAAGTTAACTTTTTAACAAAAGTCTTTACTTTCATTCAGCAGTTCAAGGGTTAAACAACCACTCTTTTGTTGTCAAACACATACAAAGGCACATGCTTTAGAACAGAAAAACAAACAGATAACTTATATAATCCTACAAGTTCTTAGGATAAAGCATTAGGCATTTTACTACAGGTTATCCAAGACAACTCTCCCACTGTCTTGCTACTTCCCTGTCTGAGATACAAATGAATCTCTCCTTGCTTGCAAGAGCTGCCTTATATAGCCCTCTAACTATCCTCAGCTGTTGCTAATTGGCTTCTTGTAGTCTGCCTGTTACTAATAGTAATATTTTCAGCAGTGAGCTGGCAAGCCTTACAGCATTTTGGTTCTTTCAGGATAGTATTTTCCCTGTAGAGAAATTAACCCTTTCTACAGGAATGAGTTTATACACTCCATCACAAAGTCCTAAATAGAAATATCATTGGTTAATATGATTCTATTAATGGTTAATTGAAGATACAGAGGCATTACATTTTCTCTAAAACTGTGTATTTTACTGCAGATTTGACTTCACTATATATGACAACATATGTATGTTGATTTATAGTCTATGTAAAGTCATTATCAATATACTGCTTCTAAATTTTCAATAAAGTAAAAAAAAAAAAAATTCTTAAAATGTTATTACATTTACCCTTGTTTTTCTAGGGCTCCTGAGCCTGACGTACAGGATGCTGGTGTCCCAGTAGAGGATCTTCCCCGGTAAGAATTTTTGAGTTGGTCTTATCTGTAATTAATTAATTAAAGGGACAGTCTAGTCAGAATTAAACTTTCGTGATTCAGATAGGGAATGTAATTTTAAACAACTTATCCAATTTACTTTTATCATCAAATTTGCTTTGTTCTCTTGGTATTCTTTGTTCAAAGCTAAACCTAAGAAGGCTCTCATGCTAATTTCTAAGCCCTTGAAGGCCGCCCCTTATCTGAATGCATTTTGACAGTTTTTCACAGCTAAAGGGCATTAGTTCACTTGTGTGTGTATATGTGTGTGTGTATATGTGTGTGTATATATATATATATATATATATAGAGTTACCTAGGAGTCAGCACTGATTGGCTGAAATGAAAGTCTTTTTAAAAGATCTGAAATAAGGGGGCAGTCTGCAGAGGCTTGGATACAAGGTAATCACATAGGTAAAAAGTATATTAATATAACATTGTTGGTTATGCAAAACTGGGGAATTGGTAATAAAGGGATTATCTGTCTTTTCTCTTACATGATGTATTCAGTCCACGGATTCATCCTTACTTGTGGGATATTCTCAATCCCTACAGGAAGTGGCAAAGAGAGCACACAGCAAAGCTGTCCATATAGCTCCCCTCAGGCTCCGCCCCCCCAGTCATTCTCTTTGCCACTCTAACAAGTAGCATCTCCACGGGAGGGTAAAGAGTTTGTGGTGTTAGATTTGTAGTTTTATTTCTTCAATCAAGAGTTTGTTATTTCTAAATAGTGCCGGTTTGTACTATTTACTCTGAGGCAGAAAGTGATGAAGATTTCTGCTGAGAGGAAAAAGATTTTAGCATGTTGTAACTAAAATCCATTGCTGTTCCCACACAGGACTGTTGAGTACCGGAGAACTTCAGTTGGGGGGAACAGTTTGCAGGCTTAACTGCTTAAGGTATGCTCAGTCATTTATTTCTAACAAGACCTGGTAATGCTAGAAGACTGACAGAAATCCCCATGAGGGAAGGTAAGCCATTTTCTGAGACGCAGTATAGAAGGATGGCTTCAGTTGAGGGCTTAAATACTGGTAGACACTGTGATGGGCTAAATCGATTATTTTATTAATAGAATCTTATACTGTATTTATTCAAGTGTTTGAAACGTTGCTAACACTTTTGGGGGTTTTACGCCTGGCATATTAGTAGACGCCTAGTCTGACTCAGGAAGGCCCCATAACTCTGGACTGAAGAGGGAAGGGGCCTCATTTTCGCGCCTCAGTTGCGCAGTTGATTTTCAAGACAGTTTCATGCAGCTTCACGTGTAGAGTCCTGAGAGTGCAGGAGGACATCAAGGAGGCTTATATTTCTGCTACAAATAACCCTAAGGGAAGGTAGGGCCGCAGCAAAGACTGTGGCACCGTGCTGTAGTGTGTTAAACCGGTTGTTTACTGCAATTTGCTCCGGTTTGGTCATTAAGGGGTTAATTGATTTGAAAATTTGTGTGCAATCATTTCAAAGCATTAGGATCATGTGGTGAAAATTTCATAAAGATCGGATGTTTTTTGGTGATTTGGAAAAAAACTGTGTGCTTTTTATTATTTAAAGACACAGTAACGTTTTTTCAAAAAGTGATTTTTTTTCTGTATTGTAGTGCTGTATAAGTCTGTCAAACATGTCTGAGGCTTCAGATAGACCTTGTTCTTTATGTTTAAAAGCCATGGCGGTACCCCCATTGCATTTATGTGTAAAGTGTGCTAAAACGTCTAAGCATTTTAAAGACCATCCAGTGACACTTAAAAATGTAGCCCAAGATGATTCTTTAACAGAGGGTAATGAGGATAGTCCTTCTTCCTCTCCCCATGTGTCGACACCAGTTACTCCCGCGCAAGCGATGCCTAGTACCTCTAGCGCATTGGCCCCTATTACTTTACAACAATTAGCAGCAGTAATGGATAATTCCCTTGCAGCATTTTTATCCAAACTGCCAGTTTTTCCAAGAAAGCGCGATAGCTCAGTTTTAAATACAGAGGATGAGCAAACAGACGCTTTGGATAATTTATCTGTAGTACCCTCACAAAACTTAGAAGTAGCAGTGAGGGAAGGTCTGTCTGAGGGAGAAATTTCTGATACAGGAAAAGTTTCTCAGCGGGCAGATTCAGATTCCTTAGCGTTTAAATTTAAGCTGGAACACCTCCGCGTCCTGCTTAAGGAGGTTTTAGCTACGCTGGATGATTGTGACCCCATGGTGGTCCCAGAAAAATTGTGCAAGATGGACAGGTTTTTAGAGGTCCCTGTATACACTGAGGCATTTCCGATCCCAAAGAGGGTGGCGGATATTGTGACTAGGGAGTGGGAGAGACCAGGTGTACCCTTTGTTCCCCCCCCTATCTTTAAGAAAATGTTCCCCATAAACGACCCCAGGCGGGACGAGTGGCAGATGGTCCCTAAGGTAGAGGGGGCTGTTTCAACACTTGCTAAGCGTACAACTATACCAATAGAGGACAGTTGTGCCTTCAAAGATCCTATGGATAAAAAATTGGAAGTATTGCTGAAGAAAATTTTTGTTCAGCAAGGTTTTCTGCTTCAACCAATTGCCTGCATTATTCCTGTAACTACTACAGCGGCTTTTTGGTTCGAGGCCCTGGAGGAATCGCTCCAGAGGGAGACTTCATTCGATGAGGTCATGGATAGAATTCATGCTCTAAAGCTGGCTAATTCTTTTATCACTGATGCCGCTCTCCAGTTAGCTAAACTAGCGGCGAAAAACTCAGGTTTTGCCATCATGGCGCGAAGAGCGTTTTGGCTCAAGTCATGGTCAGCGGATGTGTCGTCCAAAACAAAACTGTTAAATATTCCCTTCAAGGGAAAGACCCTTTTCGGCCCAGAGCTGAAAGAAATTATTTCAGATATCACGGGGGGCAAGGGCCATGCCCTCCCACAAGATAGGCCATTTAAGGCTAAAAACAAGGCTAATTTTAGCTCCTTTCGCAACTTCAGGAGCGGACCTGCTGCAACCTCTGCTGTCGCAAAGCAAGATAACGCTTCCCAGCCCAAATCAACCTGGAAACCCTTGCAGGGCTGGAATAAGGGTAAACAGGCCAAGAAGCCTGCTCCTGCTACCAAGACAGCATGAAGGGGTAGCCCCCGATCCGGGACCGGATCTAGTAGGGGGCAGACTTTCTCTCTTTGCTCAGGCTTGGGCAAGAGACGTTCCGGATCCCTGGGCATTAGAAATAGTTGCTCAGGGGTACCTTCTAGAATTCAAGGATTCTCCCCCAAGGGGAAGGTTCCACATTTCTCGTTTGTCTTCAGACCAAACAAAGAAACAGGCGTTCTTATGCTGTGTAGAAGATCTCCTAAAAATGGGAGTAATACGCCCAGTTCCGATTGCAGAACAAGGACTGGGCTTTTACTCAAACCTGTTCGTAGTTCCCAAAAAGGAGGGAACTTTCAGGCCAATCCTGGATTTAAAGATTCTAAACAAATTCCTCAGAGTTCCGTCTTTCAAGATGGAAACCATTCGGACAATCTTGCCGATGATCCAGGAAGGTCAATATATGACTACCGTGGATCTAAAGGAGATGCGTACCTACATATTCCTATCCACAAAGATCACCATCAGTTCCTAAGGTTCGCCTTTCTGGACAAACATTACCAGTTCGTGGCCCTTCCTTTAGGGTTGGCCACTGCTCCCAGAATTTTCACAAAGGTACTAGGGTCCCTTCTGGCGGTGCTAAGACCGCAGGGCATTGCAGTAGCACCTTACCTAGACGACATATTAATACAGGCGTTGTCTTTCCACAGAGCCAAGGCTCATACGGACATTGTTCTGGCCTTTCTAAGGTCTCACGGGTGGAAGGTGAACGTAGAAAAAAGTTCTCTGTCCCCGCTTACAAGGGTTCCCTTCCTGGGAACACTAATAGACTCGGTAGAAATGAAAATCTTTCTGACAGAGGTCAGGAAGTCCAAACTGTTGAACACCTGCCGAGCTCTTCATTCCATTCCTCGGCCTTCTGTGGCTCAGTGCATGGAGGTAATTGGTTTAATGGTGGCGGCAATGGACGTAGTCCCTTTTGCCCGAATTCATCTCAGACCACTGCAACTGTGCATGCTCAAGCAGTGGAATGGGGATTACGCAGATTTATCTCCTCAAATACAAATGGACCAGAAAACCAGAGACTCTATTCTCTGGTGGTTGTCTCAAGATCACCTGTCTCAGGGGATGAGTTTCCGCAGACCGGAGTGGATCATTGTCACGACCGATGTTAGGCTGGGGTGCGGTCTGGAACTCCCAGAAGGCTCAGGGTCTATGGTCTCGGGAAGAATATCTTCTCCCGATAAACATTTTGGAGCTGAGAGCGATATTCAACATGCTCCAGGCATGGCCTCAACTAGCGGAGGCCAAATTCATTAGATTTCAGTCGGACAACATCACGACTGTAGCGTACATCAATCATCAAGAAGGAACAAAGAGTTCCCTAGCGATGAAGGAAGTATCCAAGATCATCAAATGGGCGGAGGATCAGCCTGCCATCTATCTGCAATTCACATCCCAGGGGTAGACAACTGGGAGGCGGATTTTCTAAGTCGTCAGACTTTTCATCCGGGGGAGTGGGAACTCCACCCGGAGGTTTTTGTTCAGCTGACCCAGCTATGGGGCATTCCCGATTTGGATCTGATGGCATCCCGTCAGAACACCAAACTTCCCCTTTACGGATCCAGATCCAGGGATCCCAAGGCGGCATTGATAGATGCTTTAATAGCGCCTTGGTCATTCAGTCTAGCTTATGTCTTTCCACCGTTTCCTCTTCTCCCTCGGCTAATAGCCAGAATCAAACAGGAGAAGGCTTCAGTAATTCTGATAGCGCCTGCGTGGCCACGCAGGACTTGGGTATGCAGACCTAGTGGGCATGTCATCAGTCCCACCATGGAAACTGCCATCGAGGCAGGATCTTCTAATTCAAGGTCCTTTCAAGCATCCAAATCTAGTTTCTCTGCAACTGACTGCTTGGAGATTGAACGCTTAATTCTAGCTAAGCGTGGGTTCTCTGAATCAGTTATAGACACTCTGATCCAGGCCAGAAAGCCTGTCACCAGGAAAATTTACCATAAGATATGGCGGAAATATCTTGGTTGGTGTGAATCCAAGGGTTACTCGTGGAGTAAGGTTAGGATTCCAAGAATACTAGCTTTTCTCCAAGAAGGATTGGAGAAAGGTCTGTCAGCTAGTTCCTTAAAGGGACAGATATCTGCTCTGTCTATTCTGTTACATAAGCGCCTGGCAGCTGTACCAGACGTTCAGGCGTTTGCACAGGCCCTAGTTAGAATCAAGCCTGTGGCTCCTCCTTGGAGTCTAAATTTAGTTCTTTCAGTTCTTCAAGGGGTTCCGTTTGAACCTTTACATTCCATAGATATTAAGTTATTATCTTGGAAAGTTTTGTTTTTAGTAGCCATTTCTTCTGCTCAAAGAGTTTCTGAATTGTCTGCTTTGCAGTGTGATTCACCCTATCTGGTGTTCCATGCAGATAAGGTTGTTTTGCGTACCAAACCTGGTTTTCTTCCAAAAGTGGTTTCTAATAAGAATATTAACCAGGAAATTATTGTTCCTTCTCTGTGCCCTAATCCAGTTTCTAGGAAGGAACGACTTTTACACAATCTTGACGTGGTTCGTGCTTTAAAATTCTATTTAAAAGCAACTAAAGATTTCAGACAAACATCATCCTTGTTTGTCGTCTATTCTGGTAAGAGGTGAGGTCAGAAAGCGACTGCTACCTTTTTCCTTTTGGCTGAAAAGCATCATCCGATTGGCTTATGAGACTGCTGGACAGCAGCCTCCCGAACGAATTACAGCTCATTCCACCAGAGCTGTGGCTTCCACATGGGCTTTCAAGAATGAGGCTATTGTTGAACAGATTTGTAAGGCAGCGACTTGGTCTTCACTGCATACATTCGCCAAATTTTACAAATTCGATACTTTTGCTTCTTCGGAGGCTATTTTTGGGAGAAAGGTTTTGCAAGCAGTGGTGCCTTCCGTTTAGGTGACCTGACTTGTTCCCTCCCTTCATCCGTGTCCTAAAAGCTTTGGTATTGGTATCCCACAAGTAAGGATGAATCCGTGGACTGAATACACCATGTAAGAGAAAACAGAATTTATGCTTACCTGATAAATTACTTTCTCTTACGGTGTATTCAGTCCACGGCCCGCCCTGACATTTAAGTCAGGTTCAAATTTAATTTAAAATAACTACAGTCACCACTGCACCCTATGGTTCTCCTTTTTCTCCTAACCGTCGGTCGAATGACTGGGGGGCGGAGCCTGAGGGGAGCTATATGGACAGCTTTGCTGTGTGCTCTCTTTGCCACTTCCTGTAGGGATTGAGAATATCCCACAAGTAAGGATGAATCCGTGGACTGAATACATCATGTAAGAGAAAGTAATTTATCAGGTAAGCATAAATTCTGTTTTTAAACAATAAATATTCTGGAGTAGACTGTCCCTTTAATCTGTCATTTTGAAACTCTGCACAGAAACAAAAATATAATATTTTCAGATTACCATAACAGAAAAAGGTCATTGCTTCATTGGTCCCACACAAAAAAATGTTCCTTTTAGTAGATTGTGATATCTTCCAATGAACCAATAAAATCAAGGATTTGTATTCTGTAAGCTTTTAAGATCTCAGAGGACTTTTCTGAAGAAACAAAAATTACCATGGGAAAAATGGGACTTGTCTGGGGTTAACTGCCTGGGACTTTGGGGACAGCACAACTTCCTAAGAGTGATATTGAGCACCCAGGGCTGAGCATGTTGCAGGGTTATAGAATGTGTACCCAGTCCAGTCTGAGAGTGCAGTCCCCTTCCGTGTTTTGTATATGTCTAGGGTGATTACATTAGTCTGTGAACCCTTGACTTGTTACCAGTTTGTTTGATTGAGAGCTTGCATTTGTATGGCTGTGTTAGGGACCCAGGTTTTGGGAGAGACCTTGACGTGGTACCTGGGCTTATCCCATTTGGCCAGATGCGGTAACTAACTCTTCCAGTTTTGCTTTTAATCTTAGTTGAGAGCTTGCAAGTGAGTGCTGGACTTTCTCTGTGTGTTGTATTAATTATTTCTTGTCTAAGATATGGTGAGTCTACGGCTTTAAGTAATTACTGTTGGGAATATCACTCCTGGCCAGCAGGAGGAGGCAAAGAGCAGTATAGTTAAACTACTAATTATCACTCCCTTACCCACAACCAGTCATTCTCTTTGCCTTTGGGGCATGGAGGAGGTGAAGTTTAGGTGTCTGAAGAAAAATTTTGATTTCATCTACATGTAAGTTTTGGGGTATAGCCGTATTCCACGTCATTCCTTGCAGTCGGGTAGTGGTGGCTTTAAAGCAGTTAGGAAGAAGTACTTACTGTGTTTTCCTAACAATTGTTGCCCTAATTTAGAAAATCAGAGTTGGCTACTCTGTTCTTTCTTTTTCAAAGGTCTCTGAAGAACTGTGTCTTCTCGTACCTTGTAACTGTCTACATGCCGGACAGCGGAGCAGGCAAGTGCTTTTTCTTCCAGTTGGGGAGACCATGCACTTAACAAGTTAAAAGACACAGCTTTTTTATTAGGCATAGATAATCCTGTTGTATGGGTTACACTGGGGCATGAAGCAGGCACTGTAGCATGTGTGAGACTAACATTTAAACTCTTAAAAAAAAGGGTAAAATGTTTTTATTAGACTTTATTTTCTGAAACATATTTACTTGATAAAACAATTCAAGTTTAAACTGAAAGTAAGGCTGAATTTTCTATTTCAGCAGCTTATTAATTTCCCCTTTGCTCTAAAGGGACAGTCTAGTCCAAAAAAAACTTTCATGATTCAGATAGGGCATGTCATTTTAAACAATTTTCCAATTTACTTTTATCACCAATTTTTCTTTGTTCTCTTGGTATTCTTAGTTGAAAGCTTAACCTAGGAGGTTCATATGCTAATTTCTTAGACCTTGAAGGCCGCCTCTTAAGAATGCATTTTAACAGGTTTTTCACCACTAGAGGGTGGCAGTTCATGTTTTTCATATAGATAACACTGTGCTCATGCACGTGAAGTTACCTGGGAGCCATCACTGATTGGCTAAACTGCAAGTCTGTCAAAAGAACTGAAATAAAGGGGCAGTTTGCAGAGGCTTAGATACAAGATAATCACAGAGGTAAAAAATATATAAATATAACTGTGTTGGTTATGCAAAACTGGGGAATGCGTAAAAAAGGGATTATCTATCTTTTAAAACAATAACAATTCTGGTGTAGACTGTCCCTTTAAAATAAAACAATGCAACATTTTAAACTGTCCGGTTTGAAAAACCGGTTATTTCTGTTACTCAGTGTACCAGGAAGCTATTTTTAGTGCCCCTCTGTGTCGCAGCAGTAATTTGAGCTCGGCAGTTACATGACCGGCTTAACTACATAACGTTTCTGAGGACAAAAGTTGTTTATTTCATGTAATTAGCAAGAGTCCATGAGCTAGTGACGTATGGGATATACATTCCTACCAGGAGGGGCAAAGTTTCCCAAACCTTAAAATGCCTATAAATACACCCCTCACCACACCCACAATTCAGTTTTACAAACTTTGCCTCCTATGGAGGTGGTGAAGTAAGTTTGTGCTAGATTCTACGTTGATATGCGCTCCGCAGCAAGTTGGGGCCCGGTTTTCCTCTCAGCGTGCAGTGAATGTCAGAGGGATGTGAGGAGAGTATTGCCTATTTGAATTCAATGATCTCCTTCTACGGGGTCTATTTCATAGGTTCTCTGTTATCGGTCGTGGAGATTCATCTCTTACCTCCCTTTTCAGATCGACGATATACTCTTATATATATACCATTACCTCTGCTGATTTTCGTTTCAGTACTGGTTTGGCTTTCTACAAACATGTAGATGAGTGTCCTGGGGTAAGTAAGTCTTATTTTCTGTGACACTCTAAGCTATGGTTGGGCACTTTTTTATAAAGTTCTAAATATATGTATTCAAACATTTATTTGCCTTGACTCAGGATGTTCAACATTCCTTATTTTCAGACAGTCAGTTTCATATTTGGGATAATGCATTTGAACCAATCATTTTTTCTTACCTTAAAAAATTTGACTTTTTCCCTGTGGGCTGTTAGGCTCGCGGGGGCTGAAAATGCTTCATTTTATTGCGTCATTCTTGGCGCGGACTTTTTTGGCGCAAAAAATCTTTTCTGTTTCCGGCGTCATACGTGTTGCCGGAAGTTGCGTCATTTTTTTGATGTTCTTTTGCGCCAAAAATGTCGGCGTTCCGGATGTGGCGTCATTTTTGGCGCTAAAAGCATTTAGGCGCCAAATAATGTGGGCGTCTTATTTGGCGCTAAAAAAATATGGGCGTCGCTTTTGTCTCCACATTATTTAAGTCTCATTATTTATTGCTTCTGGTTGCTAGAAGCTTGTTCACTGGCATTTTTTCCCCATTCCTGAAACTGTCATTTAAGGAATTTGATCAATTTTGCTTTATATGTTGTTTTTTCTTTTACATATTGCAAGATGTTCCACGTTGCAACTGAGTCAGAAGATACTTCAGGAAAATTACTGCCCGGTGCTGGAGCTACCAAGCTAAGTGTATCTGCTATACATTTTTGGTATCTGTTTCTCCAGCTGTTGTTTGTATTGCATGTCATGACAAACTTATTAATGCAGATAAAATTTCCTTTAGTACTGTTACATTACCTGTTGCTGTTCCGTCAACATCTAATTTTCAGAGTGTTCCTGATAACATAAGAGATTTTATTTTTTAAATCCTTTAAGAAGGCTATGTCTGTTATTTCTCCTTCTAGTTTACATAAGTCTTTTAAAACTTCTCTTTTTTCAGATGAATTTTTAAATGAACATCATCATTCTGATACTGATAATGGTTCTTCTGGTTCAGAGGTTTCTGTCTCAGAGGTTGATGCTGATAAATCTTTGTATTTGTTCAAGATGGAATTTATTCGTTCTTTATTTTAAGAAGTATTAATTGCATTAGAAATAGAGGATTCTGGTCCTCTTGATACTAAATCTAAACGTTTAAATAAAGTTTTTAATTCTCCTGTTGTTATTCCAGAAGTGTTTAATCTCCCTGATGCTATTTCTGAAGTAATTTCCAGGGAATGGAATAATTTGGGTAATTCTTTTACTCCTTCTAAACGTTTAAGCAATTAATCCTGTGCCATCTGACAGATTAGAGTTTTTTGGGACAAAATCCCTAAGGTTATGGGGTTGTCTCTACTCCTGCTAAATGTACTACTATTCCTACGGCAGATAGTACTTCATTTAAGGATCCTTTAGATAGGAAAATTGAATCCTTTTCTAAGAAAAGCTTACTTATGTTCAGGTAATCTTCTTAGACCTGCTATATTTTTAGTGGATGTTGCTGCAGCTTCAACTTTTTGGTTAAGAAGCTTTAGCGCAACAAGTCACAGATCATAATTTTATAGCATTATTATTATTCTATAACATGCTAATAATTTTATTGGTGATACCATCTTTTGATGTCATTAGAGTTGATTTCAGGTATATGTCTCTAGCTATTTTAGCTAGAAAAGCTTTATGGATTAAACTTGGAATGCTGATATGTCTTCTAAGTCAACTTTGCTTTCCCTTTCTTTCCAGGGTAATAAATTATTATCTCAACTATTAGGAGCGGTATCTGTTTGGAAACTATTTCCAGTTTGGGATATATCCAAGCCTTATAGAAACCTATAGCCAGCTCCTAAGTACCCATGTAGGTGCGGCCCTTATTCCAGCTCAGCTGGTATGGGGCAGATTACGTTTTCTTCAAAGAAATTTGGATCAATTCCGTTCTCAATCTCTGGTTTCAGAACATTGTTTCAGAAAGGTACAGAATTGGCTTCAAGTTAAGGCCTCCTGCTAAGAGATTTTTTTCTTTCCCGTGTCCCAGTTAACACAGCAAAGGCTCAGCATTTCTGAAATGTGTTTCAGATCTAGAGTTGGCTGGAGTAATTATGCCAGTTCCAGTTCTGGAACAGGAGCTGGGGTTTTATTTTATCTCTTCATTGTACCAAAGAAGGTCAATTCCTTCAGACCAGTTCCGGATCTATCAATATTGAATCGTTATGTAAGGATACCAACATTCAGGATGGTTACTGTAGGACTATCCTGCCTTTTGTTTAGCAAGGGCATTATATGTCTACAATAGATTTACAGGATGTGTATCTGCATATTCCGATTCATCCAGATCACTTTTAGTGTCTGAGATTCTCTTTTTAGACAAGCATTACCAATTTTGTGGCTCTACCGTTTGGCCTAGCCTCAGTTCCAAGAATTTTTTTCAAAGGTTCTCGGTGCCCTTCTTTCTGTAATCAGAGAACAGGGTTTTGGTATTTCCTTATTTGGACGATATCTTGGTACTTGCTCAGTCTTCTCATTTTCGAAGAATCTCATACGAATCGACTTGTGTTGTTTCTTCAGTTCATGGTTGGAGGATCAATTTACCATTCAGTTCATTGATTCCTCAGACAAGGGTAACCTTTTTAGGTTTCTAGATAGATTCAGTGTCTATGATTCTGTCCTTGTCAGACAAGAGAAGTTTAACATTGATATCAGCTTGTCAAAACCTTCAGTCACAATCATTCCCTTTGGTAGCCTTATGCATGGAAATTTTAGGTCTTAGGACTGCCGCATCAGATGCGATCTCCTTTGCTCGTTTTCACATGCGACCTCTTCAGCTCTGTATGCTGAACCAATGGTGCAGGGATTACTCAAAGATATTCAACTAATATCTTTAAACCGATTATACGACACTCTCTGACATGGTGGACAGATCACCATCGTTTAGTTCTGGGGGCTTCTTTGTTCTTCCGACCTGGACTATGATCTCAACAGATGCAAGTCTTACAGGTTGGGGAGCTGTGTGGGGGTATCTGACAGCACAAGGGGTTTGGGAATCTCAGGAGGTGAGATTTCCGATCAATATTTTGGAACTCTGTGCAATTTTCAGAGCTCTTCAGTCTTGGTCTCTTCTGAAGAGAGAGTTGTTCATTTGTTTTCAGATAGACAATGTCACAACTGTGGCATACATCAATCATCAAGGAGGGACTCACAGTCCTCTGGCTATGAAAGAAGTATCTTGAATTTTGGTTTGGGCGGAATCCAGCTCCTGTCTAATCTCTGCGGTTCATATCCCAGGTATGGACATTTGGAAAGCGGATTATCTCAGTCGCCAAACGTTGCACCTGGGCGAATGGTCTCTTCACCCAGAGGTATTTCCTCAGATTGTTCAAATGTGGGAACTCCCAGAAATAGATCTGATGGCTTCTCATCTAAACAAGAAACTTCCCTGGTATCTGTCCGGATCCCGGGATCCTCGGGCGGAGGCAGTGGATGCATTATCTCTTCCTTACAAGTGTCATCCTGCCTATATCTTTCCGCCTCTAGTTCTTCTTCCAAGGGTATTTTCCAATGTTCTAAAGGAATGCTCGTTTGTCCTGCTGGTAGCTCCAGCATGGTCTCACAGGTTTTGGTATGCGGATATTGTCCGGATGGCCTCTTGCCAGCTGTGGACTCTTCCGTTAAGACCAGTCTTTCTGTCTCAAGGTTCTTTTTTCCATCAGGATCTCATTACCTTAATTTTAAGGTATGGAGTTTGAACGCTTGATTCTTGGTCAAAGAGGTTTCTCTGACTCTGTGATTGATACTATGTGACAGGCTCGTAAATCTGTATCTAGAGAGATATATTATAGAGTCTGGAAGACTTATATTTCTTAGTGTCTTTCTCATCTTTTTTCTTGGCATTCTTTTTGAATACCGAGAATTTTACAGTTTCTTCAGGATGGTTTAGATAAAGGTTTGTCCGCAAGTTCCTTGAAAGACAAATCTCTGCTCTTTCTGTTCTTTTTCACAGAAGGATTGCTAATCTTCCTGATATTCATTGTTTTGTACAACCTTTGGTTCATATAAAACCTGTCTTTAAGTCAATTTCTCCTCCTTGGAGTTTGAATTTGGTTCTGGGGGCTCTTCAAGCTCCTCCTTTTGAACCCATGCATTCTTTGGTCGTTATATTACTTTCTTGGAAAGTTTTGTTTTCTTTGGCCATCTCTTCTGCCAGAAGAGTCTCTGAATTATCTACTCTTTTTTGTGAGTCTCCTTTTCTGATTTTGCATCAGGATAAGGCGGTGCTGCGAACTTCTTTTGAATTTTTTACCTAAGGTTGTGAATTCTAACAACATTAGTAGAGAAATTGTGGTTCCTTCATTATGTCCTAATCCTATGAATTCTAAGGAGAAATCATTGCTTTCTTTGGATGCTGTTAGAGCTTTGTAATATTATGTTGAAGCTACTAAGTCTTTCCGAAAGACTTTTAGTCTATTTGTCATCTTTTCCGGTTCTAGAAAAGGCCAGAAAGCTTCTGCCATTTCTTTGGCATCTTGGTTGAAATCTTTATTTAATCATGCCTCTGTTGAGTCGGGTAACACTCCGCCTCAAAGGATTACAGCTCATTCTACTAGGTCAGTTTCTACTTCCTGGGCGTTTAGGAATGAAGCTTCGGTTGATCAGATTTGCAAAGCAGCAACTTGGTCCTCTTTGCATACTTTTACTAAATTCTACCATTTTGATGTGTTTTCTTCTTCTGAAGCAGTATTTGGTAGAAACGTTTTTCAGGCAGTGGTTTCAGTTTGAATCTTCTGCTTATGTTTTTTCATTAACATTTTATTCTGGGTGTGGATTATTTTCAGCAGGAATTGGCTGTCTTTATTTTATCCCTCCCTCTCTAGTGACTCTTGCGTGGAAAGATCCACATCTTGGGTAATCATTATCCCATACGTCACTAGCTCATGGACTCTTGCTAATTACATGAAAGAAAACATAATTTATGTAAGAACTTACCTGATAAATTCATTTCTTTCATATTAGCAAGAGTCCATGAGGCCCGCCCTTTTTTTGTGGTGGTTTTGATTTTTTTGTATAAAGCACAATTATTCCAATTCCTTATTTTATATGCTTCCGCACTTTTTTCTTATCACCCCACTTCTTGGCTATTCGTTAAACTGAATTGAGGGTGTGGTGAGGGGTGTATTTATAGGCATTTTAAGGTTTGGGAAACTTTGCCCCTCCTGGTAGGAATGTATATCCCATACGTCACTAGCTCATGGACTCTTGCTAATATGAAAGAAATGAATTTATCAGGTAAGTTCTTACATAAATTATGTTTTTTCTCTATTTCTGGGTGATCCGGTCTTAATTGGTAGCGGTAAGGCACCTTGGTAATTGAGGTGTGGGGTTGCCTGAGGGTTATTTTAGAAATGTATTTGATGTTTATTAAATGTTTTTTTAACTTTTTTTCACATCATTTTAGCTGGGGATCGATCCTAATTTTGGATAAAATTTAAAGTGTATTTCTCCAACATAGGTGTGTCCGGTCCACGGCGTCATCCTTACTTGTGGGATATTCTCTTCCCCAACAGGAAATGGCAAAGAGCCCAGCAAAGCTGGTCACATGATCCCCCCCTAGGCTCCGCCTTCCCCAGTCATTCTCTTTGCCGTTGTACAGGCAACATCTCCACGGAGATGGCTTAGAGTTTTTTGGTGTTTAAATGTAGTTTTATTGCTTCAATCAAGAGTTTGTTATTTTAAAATAGTGCTGGTATGTACTATTTACTCTGAAACAGAAAAGAGATGAAGATTTCTGTTTGTAAGAGGAAGATGATTTTAGCAACCGTTACTAAAATCGATGGCTGTTCCACACAGGACTGTTGAGATGAAGTAACTTCAGTTGGGGGAACAGTGTGCAGACTTTTACTGCTTGAAGTATGACACATTTCTAACAAGACTTGGTAATGCTGGAAGCTGTCATTTTCCCTATGGGATCCGGTAAGCCATTTTAATAACAATTTATAAAGGGCTTCACAAGGGCTTTAAAGACTGGCAGACATTTTTCTGGGCTAAAACGTTTGTTTTATAAGCATGTTTAATGATTTATTACTCTGAGGAGTTGTTTTTATCTGGGTATGTTGGTAATAAAAACGTCAGGCACTGTTTTGGACACCTTTTTCACTGGGGGCCTTCTCTAGTCTTAGGCAGAGCCTCAGTTTCGCGCCACTAATGCGCAGTTGTTTTTGGGAGTCAGAGCATGCAGATGCATGTGTGAGGAGCTCAGATACACTGAAAAAGCGTGCTGAAGGCGTCATTTGGTATCGTATTCCCCTCTGGGCTTGGTTGGGTCTCAGCAAAGCAGATACCAGGGACTGTATAGGGGTTAAATGTAAAAACGGCTCCGGTTCCGTTATTTTTAGAGTTAAATCTTTCAAATTTGGTGTGCAATACTTTCACATACTTTTTCGCATATTCAGTAATAAAGTGTGTTCAGTTTAAAATTTAAAGTGACAGTAACGGTTTTATTTTAAAACGTTTTTTGTACTTTGTTATCAAGTTTATGCCTGTTTATCATGTCTGTACCTTCAGATAGACTATGTTCTGTATGTCAGGAAGCCAAAGTTCCTTCTCATTTAAATATATGTGATGCATGTGATAGTGAAAATGATGCCCAAGATGATTCCTCTAGTGAGGGGAGTAAGCATGGTACTGCATCATCCCCTTATGTGTCTACACCAGTCTTGCCCACACAAGAGGCCCCTAGTACATCTAGTGCGCCTATTATTCTTACTATGCAACAATTAACGGCTGTAATGGATAATTCTATTAAAAACATTTTAGCCAAAATGCCCACTTATCAGCGAAAGCGCGACTGCTCTGTTTTAGATACTGTAGAGCATGAGGGCGCAGATGATAATGGTTCTGACATGCCCTTACACCAGTCTGAAGGGGCTAGGGAGGTTTTGTCTGAGGGAGAAATTTCAGATTCAGGAAAAATTTCTCAACAAGCTGAACCTGATGTTATTACATTCAAATTTAAATTGGAACATCTCCGCGCTCTGCTTAAGGAGGTGCTTTCTACTCTGGATGATTGTGACAATTTGGTCGTTCCAGAGAAATTATGTAAGATGGACAAGTTTCTAGAGGTCCCGGTGCCCCCCGAAGCTTTTCCTATACCCAAGCGGGTGGTGGATATTGTAAACAAAGAATGGGAAAGGCCCGGCATACCTTTCTCCAACATAGGTGTGTCCGGTCCACGGCGTCATCCTTACTTGTGGGATATTCTCTTCCCCAACAGGAAATGGCAAAGAGCCCAGCAAAGCTGGTCACATGATCCCTCCTAGGCTCCGCCTACCCCAGTCATTCTCTTTGCCGTTGTACAGGCAACATCTCCACGGAGATGGCTTAGAGTTTTTTAGTGTTTAACTGTAGTTTTTATTATTCAATCAAGAGTTTGTTATTTTAAAATAGTGCTGGTATGTACTATTTACTCTGAAACAGAAAAGAGATGAAGATTTCTGTTTGTAAGAGGAAAATGATTTTAGCAACCGTTACTAAAATCCATGGCTGTTCCACACAGGACTGTTGAGAGGAATTAACTTCAGTTGGGGGAACAGTGAGCAGTCTTTTGCTGCTTGAGGTATGACACATTCTAACAAGACGATGTAATGCTGGAAGCTGTCATTTTCCCTATGGGATCCGGTAAGCCATTTTTATTCAGACAGTAAATAAGGGCTTCACAAGGGCTTATTAAGACTGTAGACATTTTCTGGGCTAAATCGATTCATATATTTCACATATTTAGCCTTGAGGAATCATTTAATCTGGGTATTTTGGTAAAATAATATCGGCAGGCACTGTTTTAGACACCTTATTCTTTAGGGGCTTTCCCTAATCATAGGCAGAGCCTCATTTTCGCGCCGGTATTGCGCACTTGTTTTTGAGAGGCATGACATGCAGTCGCATGTGTGAGGAGCTCTGATACATAGAAAAGACTTTCTGAAGGCGTCATTTGGTATCGTATTCCCCTTTGGGCTTGGTTGGGTCTCAGCAAAGCAGATACCAGGGACTGTAAAGGGGTTAAAGTTAAAAACGGCTCCGGTTCCGTTATTTTAAGGGTTAAAGCTTCCAAATTTGGTGTGCAATACTTTTAAGGCTTTAAGACACTGTGGTGAAATTTTGGTGAATTTTGAACAATTCCTTCATACTTTTTCGCAATTGCAGTAATAAAGTGTGTTCAGTTTAAAATTTAAAGTGACAGTAACGGTTTTATTTTAAAACGTTTTTTGTACTTTGTTATCAAGTTTATGCCTGTTTAACATGTCTGAACTTCCAGATAGACTGTGTTCTGAATGTGGGGAAGCCAGGGTTCCTTCTCATTTAAATAAATGTGATTTATGTGACACTGAAAATGATGCCCAAGATGATTCCTCAAGTGAGGGGAGTAAGCATGGTACTGCATCATTCCCTCCTTCGTCTACACGAGTCTTGCCCACTCAGGAGGCCCCTAGTACATCTAGCGCGCCAATACTCCTTACTATGCAACAATTAACGGCTGTAATGGATAATTCTATCAAAAACATTTTAGCCAAAATGCCCACTTATCAGCATAAGCGCGACTGCTCTGTTTTAGATACTGAAGAGCATGAGGACGCTGATGATAATGGTTCTGAAATGCCCCTACACCAATCTGAGGGGGCCAGGGAGGTTTTGTCTGAGGGAGAAATTTCAGATTCAGGGAAAATTTCTCAACAAGCTGAACCCGATGTGATTACATTTAAATTTAAGTTGGAACATCTCCGCGCTCTGCTTAAGGAGGTATTATCCACTCTGGATGATTGTAGAGAATTTGATCATCCCAGAGAAACTATGTAAAATGGACAAGTTCCTAGAGGTCCCGGGCTCCCAGAAGCTTTTCCTATACCAAGCGGGTGGCGGACATTGTAAATAAAGAATGGGAAAGGCCCGGTATACCTTTCGTCCCTCCCCCCATATTTAAAAAATTGTTTCCTATGGTCGACCCCAGAAAGGACTTATGGCAGACAGTCCCCAAGGTCGAGGGAGCGGTTTCTACTTTAAACAAACGCACCACTATACCCTAGAAGATAGTTGTGCTTTCAAAGATCCTATGGATAAAAAATTAGAAGGTTTGCTTAAAAAGATGTTTGTTCAGCAGGGTTACCTTCTACTGAAAGAATCACAGCTCATTCCACTAGGGCTGTGGCTTCCACATGGGCCTTCAAGAACGAGGCTTCTGTTGATCAGATATGTAGGGCAGCGACTTGGTCTTCACTGCACACTTTTACCAAATTTTACAAGTTTGATACTTTTGCTTCTTCTGAGGCTGTTTTTGGAAGAAAGGTTTTGCAAGCCGTGGTGCCTTCCATTTAGGTGACCTGATTTGCTCCCTCCCTTCATCCGTGTCCTAAAGCTTTGGTATTGGTTCCCACAAGTAAGGATGACGCCGTGGACCGGACACACCTATGTTGGAGAAAACAGAATTTATGTTTACCTGATAAATTACTTTCTCCAACGGTGTGTCCGGTCCACGGCCCGCCCTGGTTTTTTAATCAGGTCTGATAATTTATTTTCTTTAACTACAGTCACCACGGTATCATATGGTTTCTCCTATGCAAATATTCCTCCTTAACGTCGGTCGAATGACTGGGGTAGGCGGAGCCTAGGAGGGATCATGTGACCAGCTTTGCTGGGCTCTTTGCCATTTCCTGTTGGGGAAGAGAATATCCCACAAGTAAGGATGACGCCGTGGACCGGACACACCGTTGGAGAAAGTAATTTATCAGGTAAACATAAATTCTGTTTTTGTCCCTCCCCCTATATTTAAGAAATTGTTTCCTATAGTCGACCCCAGAAAGGACTTATGGCAGACAGTCCCTAAGGTCGAGGGGGCGGTCTCTACCTTAAACAAACGCACCACTATCCCTATAGAAGATTGTTGTGCTTTCAAAGATCCTATGGATAAAAAGTTAGAAGGTTTGCTTAAAAAGATGTTTGTTCAGCAAGGTTACCTTCTACAGCCAATTTCATGCATTGTTCCTGTTACTACAGCAGCGTCTTTTTGGTTTGATGAACTAGAAAAGTCGCTAGATAAAGCTACCCCTTTGGAGGAGATTATGGACAGAATTCGTGCTCTTAAATTGGCTAATTCTTTTACTCTAGACACTACCCTGCAATTAGCTAGATTAGCGGCGAAAAATTCAGGGTTTGCTATTGTGGCGCGCAGAGCGCTATGGCTAAAATCTTGGTCAGCGGATGCGTCATCCAAGAACAAATTGCTTAATATTCCTTTCAAGGGGAAAACGCTGTTTGGCTCTGACTTGAAAGAGATTATTTCAGATATCACTGGGGGAAAGGGCCATGCCCTTCCTCAGGATAGGTCTTTCAAGGCTAAAAATAAGCCTAATTTTCGTCCCTTTCGTAGAAACGGACCAGCCTCAAGCTCTACGCCCTCTAAGCAAGAGGGTAATACGTCTCAAGCCAAGCCAGCCTGGAAGCCCATGCAAGGCTGGAACAAAGGCAAGCAGGCCAAGAAACCTGCCACTGCTACCAAGACAGCATGAGATGTTGGCCCCCGATCCGGGACCGGATCTGGTGGGGGGCAGACTTTCTCTCTTCGCTCAGGCATGGGCAAGAGATGTTCTGGATCCTTGGGCTCTAGAAATAGTCTCCCAAGGTTATCTTCTGGAATTCAAGGAACTACCCCCAAGGGGAAGATTCCACAGGTCTCAATTGTCTTCAGACCACATAAAAAAACAGGCATTCTTACATTGTGTAGAAGACCTGTTAAAAATGGGAGTGATCAATCCTGTTCCATTGAAGGAACGAGGGATGGGATTCTACTCAAATCTGTTCATAGTTCCCAAAAAAGAGGGAACATTCAGACCAATCTTGGATCTCAAGATCTTAAACAAATTTCTCAGGGTTCCATCGTTCAAGATGGAAACCATTCGAACAATTCTTCCTACCATCCAGGAAGGTCAATTCATGACCACGGTGGATTTAAAGGATGCGTATCTACATATTCCTATCCACAAGGAACATCATCGGTTCCTAAGGTTCGCGTTTCTGGACAAACATTACCAGTTCGTGGCACTTCCATTCGGATTAGCCACTGCCCCAAGAATTTTCACAAAGGTACTAGGGTCCCTTCTAGCGGTGTTAAGACCGAGGGGCATTGCAGTAGTACCTTACTTGGACGACATTCTAATTCAAGCGTCGTCCCTGCCACAAGCAAAGGCTCATACGGACATTGTCCTAGCCTTTCTCAGATGTCACGGGTGGAAAGTGAACGTAGAGAAAAGTTCTCTGTCTCCGTCAACAAGAGTCCCCTTCTTGGGAACAATAATAGACTCTTTAGAAATGAAGATTTTTCTGACAGACGCCAGAAAATCAAAACTTCTAAACTCTTGTCAAGTACTTCATTCTGTTCTTCTTCCTTCCATAGCGCAGTGCATGGAAGTAATAGGTTTGATGGTGGCGGCAATGGACATAGTTCCTTTTGCGCGAATTCATCTAAGACCATTACAACTGTGCATGCTCAGACAGTGGAATGGGGATTATACAGACTTGTCTCCAACGATACAAGTAGATCAGAGGTCCAGAGACTCACTCCGTTGGTGGCTGACCCTGGACAACCTGTCACAAGGGATGAGCTTCCGCAGACCGGAGTGGGTCATTGTCACGACCGACGCCAGTCTGGTGGGCTGGGGCGCGGTCTGGGAACCCCTGAAAGCTCAGGGGCTTTGGTCTCGGGAAGAATCTCTTCTACCGATAAACATTCTGGAACTGAGAGCGATATTCAATGCTCTCAGAGCTTGGCCTCAGCTTGCAAAGGCCAAATTCATAAGGTTTCAATCAGACAACATGACGACTGTAGCGTATATCAACCATCAGGGGGGAACAAGGAGTTCCCTGGCGATGGAAGAAGTGACCAAAATAATTCAATGGGCGGAGAATCACTCCTGCCACTTGTCTGCAATCCACATCCCAGGAGTGGAAAATTGGGAAGCGGATTTTCTGAGTCGTCAGACATTTCATCCGGGGGAGTGGGAACTCCATCCGGAAATGTTTGCCCAAATAATTCAATTGTGGGGCATTCCAGACATGGATCTGATGGCGTCTCGTCAGAACTTCAAGGTTCCTTGCTACGGGTCCAGATCCAGGGATCCCAAGGCGGCTCTAGTGGATGCACTAGTAGCACCTTGGACCTTCAACCTAGCTTATGTGTTCCCACCGTTTCCTCTCATTCCCAGGCTGGTAGCCAGGATCAAACAGGAGAGGGTATCGGTGATCTTGATAGCTCCTGCGTGGCCACGCAGGACTTGGTATGCAGACCTGGTGAATATGTCATCAGCTCCACCATGGAAGCTACCTCTGAGACAGGACCTTCTTGTTCAAGGTCCGTTCGAACATCCGAATCTGGCCTCACTCCAACTGACTGCTTGGAGATTGAACGCTTGATTTTATCAAAGCGAGGGTTCTCAGATTCTGTCATTGATACTCTTGTTCAGGCTAGAAAGCCTGTAACTAGGAAAATCTACCATAAAATATGGAAAAAATATATCTGTTGGTGCGAATCTAAAGGATTCCCATGGAACAAGATAAAAATTCCTAGGATTCTATCCTTTCTACAAGAGGGTTTGGAGAAAGGATTATCTGCGAGTTCTTTGAAGGGACAGATTTCTGCTTTATCTGTTTTACTTCACAAAAAGCTGGCGGCTGTACCAGACGTTCAGGCTTTTGTTCAGGCTCTGGTTAGAATCAAGCCTGTTTACAAACCTTTGACTCCTCCCTGGAGTCTCAATCTAGTTCTTTCAGTTCTTCAGGGGATTCCGTTTGAACCCCTACATTCCGTTGATATAAAGTTATTATCTTGGAAAGTTTTGTTTTTGGTTGCAATCTCTTCTGCTAGAAGAGTTTCAGAGTTATCTGCTCTGCAGTGTTCTCCTCCTTATCTGGTGTTCCATGCAGATAAGGTGGTTTTGCGTACTAAACCTGGTTTTCTTCCGAAAGTTGTTTCTAATAAAAATATTAACCAGGAGATAGTCGTGCCTTCTTTGTGTCCTAATCCAGTTTCAAAGAAGGAACGTTTGTTGCACAACTTAGATGTAGTTCGTGCTCTCAAATTTTACTTAGCAGCTACTAAGGATTTCAGACAAACATCTTCTTTGTTTGTTGTTTATTCTGGTAAAAGGAGAGGTCAAAAAGCAACTTCTACCTCTCTCTCTTTCTGGCTTAAAAGCATTATCCGATTGGCTTATGAGACTGCCGGACGGCAGCCTCCTGAAAGAATCACAGCTCACTCCACTAGGGCTGTGGCTTCCACTTGGGCCTTCAAGAACGAGGCTTCTGTTGATCAGATATGTAAGGCAGCGACTTGGTCTTCACTGCACACTTTTGCCAAATTCTACAAATTTGATACTTTTGCTTCTTCTGAGGCTATTTTTGGGAGAAAGGTTTTGCAAACCGTGGTGCCTTCCATCTAGGCGACCTGATTTGTTCCCTCCCATCATCCGTGTCCTAAAGCTTTGGTATTGGTTCCCACAAGTAAGGATGACGCCGTGGACCGGACACACCTATGTTGGAGAAAACAGAATTTATGCTTACCTGATAAATTACTTTCTCCAACGGTGTGTCCGGTCCACGGCCCGCCCTGGTTTTTGATCAGGTCTGTTGAATTAATTTCTCTAACTACAGTCACCACGGTATCATAGGATTTCTCCTATGCATATTCCTCCTTTACGTCGGTCGAATGACTGGGGAAGGCGGAGCCTAGGGGGGATCATGTGACCAGCTTTGCTGGGCTCTTTGCCATTTCCTGTTGGGGAAGAGAATATCCCACAAGTAAGGATGACGCCGTGGACCGGACACACCGTTGGAGAAAGTAATTTATCAGGTAAGCATAAATTCTGTTTTTTTTCTTCGGTTATTTTAATTGAATATTAAAAAATTTTAAACTTATCTGTACAAGTTTATTTACTGTTTCACAACATGTCTGATATGGAGCAAGAGCCTGCACTCATGAATTTATGCTTATTATGTTTAGATGCACAAATTGCAGCTCCTATGCAATTTTGTTCTTCATGTGTCAAGAAAACCTTGCAAAATAAAAGTACATTTTTTGAGCCTAATGTCTCTCACGATGATACTGTTAAAATAATACCCCAGCTTTCTCCTGCTATGTCCCAAGCCTAAATGGCGTCACATGCAGTGCCCTGCATTTCCTCTATAACCCCTAGTGGAGTTTATTTAAAAGCATACATTTCTGCCCAGGTATATTCAGCGGTATCTGCGGCATTAGCTGCCATTCCCAGATTACAGGGAAAACGCAAGAGGAAATCTAGAAATTCAGAAAGTAAGGTGCCTGTCCTCAGTTCTGCTTCCCAAGTTGCCCTTTCTCATAAGTCTGATGAGGAAGATACTTTGGGACTTTCTTAGGTTGAAATATCGGATTCGGATAGTATAATTCCTTCTTTTGAGACTGAGGTGGTATCCTTCAGATGTAAGCTTAAACACCTTCATCTATTGTTAAAGGAGGTTTTAGCTACTTTAGATGACTCCGATACCCCTGTCCTTGTCACTCCTTAGAAATCTAGTCAACTTTCTAATAATCTAGTAATAGTTTCTTTGATGAACCTTCCATTTCGGAGGTTTTTCCTGTGCTGGACCTTGCTAGGGAGATGATCTCACAGGAATGGGAGAAACCAGGGGTGTCTTTTTTTCCCCATCTCCCATTTTTAAGAAAATGTTTCCTGTCGAGGACTCCATTAAAGGCCCTTGGTATACTGTACCCAAAGTTGAAGGGGCTATTTCCACTCTAAGAGAACTGCTATTTCTATTGAGGATAACTGCTTTTTAAAGCATCTGATGAACAAGAATCTGGAGTCTTATTTAAAAAAAAAATGTTCATCAAGGTCTCCAATGGCAACCTGCGGTGTGTATTGCCACTGTGATTAGTGCGGCATCTTATTGGTTCAACGCCTTGTCTGATTCTCTTCAAGTAGAGACTTCCTTGGATGAAATTCAAGGGGAAACAATCAAAGAAACCCGCAGCTGATTCCAAATCAGCATGAAGGGTTTGTCCTTCCGTGATCGGATCAGGTGGGGGCAGACTTTCTCAGTTCTCTCAAGCCTGGATACGAGACGTCCCAGATCCCTGGACTGTGGACATAGTATCCCAGGGTTAGAAATTGGAATTCAAGACTTTTACTCCCTGAGGCAGATTCCTTCTCTCAAGATTATCTGCAGACCAGAAAAAAAAGAGAGAGGCGTTCTTGAAATCTATACAACATTTTTACTCCCTGGGAGTGATAGTTCCAGTTCCAGCACAGGAACAGGGTCTCAGGTTCTACTCCAACCTATTTGTGGTTCCCAAAAAAGAGGGAACTTTCCGTCCCATTCTAGACTTGAAGTGTCTAAACAAGTTTCTCAAAGTTCCATCCTTCAAGATGGAGACTATACGCTGCATTCTTCCTTTAGTAGAAGAGGGTCAGTTCATGACAACCATAGGCCTAAAGGATGTGTATCTTCATGTTCCTATTCACAGGGACCATCACAGATTCCTGAGATTTGCCTTTCTGGACAAACATTTCCAGCTCGTGGCCCTTTCATTTGGTCTAGCCACGGCTCCCAGAATTTTTTAAAAGGTTCTGGGGGCTCTTTTGGCAGTGATCCGTTCTCGTGGAATTGCTGTGCTCCCTACCTGGACGACATATTGGTTCAGGCGCCATCTTTTCAAGAATCTCACACAGATATATTGTTGATTTTCTTTGTTCCCATGGATGGAATGTGAATCTGGAAAAAAGCTCCCTATTCCCTGCTACAAGAGTAGTGTTTTTAGGGACCATAATAGATTCTCTATTGAGGAAGATTTTTCTAACAGAGGTCAGGAATAACAAAATCATTTCCTCTTGCTTCTCTCTTCAGGCTACTGCTCATCCTTCAGTGGCTCAATGTATGGAGGTATTCGGTCTGATGGTGGCTTCCATGGACATCATTCCTTTTGCTCGATTCCATTTGCGAGCTCTCCAGTTGTGCATGCTCAGACAATGGAATAGCGACCATGCGGATCTATCTCAGAGAATAGAGTTAGATCAGTCATCAAGGGATTCTCTCCGGTGGTGAATTTTTTCAGGAACATCTGTCTCAGGGCACATTCTTTTGGAGACCTACCTGGGTGATCTTGACTACGGACGCCAGCCTGCTGGGCTGAGGAGCAGTCTAGAACTCGTTAAAAGCCCAGGGCCTTTGGACTCGTGAGGAGTCTGCTCTTCCCATCAACATCTTGGAGTTGAGGGCGATTTACAATGCTCTATTGGCTTGGCCTCAGTTGTCCTCAGCCCAGTTTATCAAGTTCCAGTCAGACAACATAACCTCTGTGGCTTACATCAATCACTAGGGTGGAACTCAGCGTTCCTTAGAAATGAAGGAGGTTACTGGGATTCTTCAGTGGACAGAGACCCACAATTGCTGTCTATCTGCCATCCACATTCCAGGAGTAGACAACTGGGAAGCGGAATTTTCTGAGCAGACAGACTTTTCATCCTGGGGAGTGAGAACTCCATCTGGAGGTATTTTCCAGCTTAGTCCTCAAATGGGGGGTGCCGGAGTTAGATCTGATGGCGTCCCTTCAGAACGCCAAGCTTCCAAGGTACGGTTCAAGGTCAAGAGATCCACAGGCAGTTCTGATAGATGCTGTGGCGGTTCCTTGGGTTTTCAGGTTGGCATACCAGTTTCCTCCGTTTGCTCTCCTTCCACGAGTCATTGCTCGTATCAAACAGGAGAGGGCGTTGGTGATTCTAATAGCCCCTGCGTGGCCTCGCAGGATCTGGTTTGCATACCTAGTGGAGATGTTATCTCTCCCACCTTGGAGACTACCTCTGAGGAAGAACCTCCTGATTCAGGGTCCCTTCCTTCAACCAAATCTTGTTTCTCTGAAGCTAACTGCTTGTAGATTGAACGCTTGGTTTTTCTGAGTCGGTCATTGAGACCATGATTCAGGGTCGAAAGCCTGTTACTAGAAAGATTTACCATAAGATATGGCGTAAATATCTTTATTGGTGTGAATCCAAGGGCTACTCTTAAAGTAGAATTAGAATTATAGAATGTAATCTTTTCTTCAGGAAGGCCTGGAGAAGGGATTGTCAGTCAGTACCCTGAAGGGTCAGATTTCTGCTTTATCAGTTTTTCTACATATAGGTTTGGCGGATGTGCCAGATGTGCAATCTTTTTGTCAGGCCTTTGTCAAAATCAGGCCTGTCTTTAAGTCTGTTGCTCCTCCTTGGAGCCTTAACCTTGTTCTTAAAGTTTTACAGCTGGCTCTGTTTGAGCTGTTGCATTCCATAGACATTAAGTTGATATCTTGTAAGGTTTTGTATCTTGTTGCTATCTCTTCTGCTCGAAGAGTCTCGGAACTCTAAGCTCTGCAGTGTGATTCCCCGGATCTTATTTTTCATACTGATAAGGCATTTCTTTGTACTAACTTAGGTTTCCGTCCTAAGGTTGTTTCTAATAGAAATATCAATCAGGAAATTGTTGTTCCCTCTCTGTGTCCTAATCCTTCTTCCAAAGAGTGTTTGTTATACAATTTGGATGTTGTACGTGCTCTTAAATTCTATTTACAGGCGAATAAGGATTTTTGCCAGTCCTCTGTCCTCTTAGTCTTTTTCTCTTGGAAACGTAAAGTTCAGAAAGCTACTGCTACTACTCTTTCTTTTTGGTTACAAAGTATAATTCATTTGGCTTATGAGGCTTCTGGACAGCAGCCTCCTTAGAGAATTACGGCTCATTCCACTAGAGCTGTTGCCTCTTCTTGGGCTTTCAAAAATGAAGCTTCTGTGGAACAAATTTGCAAGGCTGCAACTTGGTCTTCTCTACATACTTTTTCCAAATTTGATACTTTTGCCTCGGCTGAGGCGTCTTTTGGGAGAAAGGTTCTTCAAGCGGTGGTGCCTTCTGTTTAGGACTGCCTGCCTTGTTCCCTCCGTATTTATCCGTGTCCTCTAGCTTGGGTATTGGTTCCCAACAGTAATTACTCAAGCCGTGGACTCACCATATCTTAGGAAAGAAAAACAAAATTTATGCTTACCTGATAAATGTATTTATTTCCGGATATGGTGAGTCCATGGCCCCACCCTTTATTTTAAGACGGTTCTTTTGACTATAACCTCAGGCACCTCTACACCTTGTGTTACTCCTTTTTCTCCATTTTCCTTCGGTCGAATGACTGGGGGTTGTGGGTAAGGGAGTGATACTTAGCAGTTTAACTGTGGTGCTCTTTGCCTCCTCCTGCTGGCCAGGAGTGATATTCCCAACAGTAATTACTCAAGCCGTGGACTCGCCATATCTGGAAATAAATTTATCAGGTAAGCATAAATTTAGTTTTTTTGTAATTTTCCCTATGGGCATTGCAACCAGACTTGTCTGGGGTTAACTGTCTGGGAATCTGGGGACAGCACAGCTTCCTGAGAGTGCTATTGAGCACCCAGGGCTGAGCATGTTGCAGGGTCATAGGATGTTTACCCAGTCCAGTCTGAGAGTGCTGTCCCCTTCCGTGTTATTTAATATAACCGTGTTGGTTATGCAAAACTGGGGAATGGGTAATAAAGGGATTATCTATATTTTTAAACAATAACAATTTTCAAGTAGATTGTCCCTACTTTTCTTTGGGATTTGTCACAATGAAGTTGATTCTTTACTGCACATATTCCATTTCACTAATAGTCATGGAAGCTACAGTGTACAACAGTGTGTTGGTGTCTCCCTCATTATCACAGTTTTAGGTTTGGTGTATCATGTAGGATAGGGTCCCACTATTACTTCACTATGAAAGCTCTATTTCTAAAATATCAGTTTGGGAGATATTTGTGTTTATTAAAAATACCTGCACCCATTCTTATATTTTTTCTGGCCCTCAGCTGTGAAGAAAATGGCTGCAATGGTCTTTTAAGGCCTAATGTGGTGTGGTTTGGGGAGACTTTGGATTCCAATCTCCTTGGGGAAGTGGAGAAGGAATTGGAAACGTGTGATCTCTGTTTGGTGGTAAGTATTACTTTTAATCAACTAGAACAGTCATTATTCATATGAATAAGAGCCCATACAAAGCACGTGGCTCTCAACCTTTTCTGCTTTGGGATAAATATTCTGAATGTTTTAAATGTTGTTGCATTTTTGTTTTATTTTTTATTTGTTTTTTTTTCATATGCTTTTTTGTTTTTATTTTTTATACATGTATAGTGTGTATATATATATATATCATAAATTAAGTATTTCAATGTAAAATGTGTGTTGACAGTTAGGGCCAGAAATAAGTGAGAAAGCTCCTGCACTGATCTTTTTAGCATTGTTGAAGTATTTGAAATACTTAATAAATAATATTTATTAACATTTACAAAAAATAGTCACTGGATAGCAGGAGTTATTATAATTGTTCATTATTAAGTCTAAGTTCTTTTAGATCCTGTATTTGTCATATACACACAGCACAAATAAAACACAATAGTTGAAATTTTAGGATTTAATAACCTAAAATAAAATTTAGAAATTGGTAACAAAAACAATTACATATTAGCAGGGATGTACTTAAAGGGACATTAAACACTTTGAGATGGTAATATAAAATGATAAATTGTATATAATAAAACAACTCTGCAATATACTTTCATTATTTATTTTGTCCTCTTTGCCTGTAATTCCATTATGAAATTGTGAGCTTTTCAGTTCCTGTTAGAAATGGAAGTGCAGAACACTGTTAAATCCAGCACAGCCATTGGCTGCACACTCTAGTGACCTATTTATAACTGACCCTAATTGGCCACAGCAGAGAAGGTAACACAAGTTACAACATGGCAGCTCCCAGTGTTTTATAGACACTAAAACTTTACACTTATTGTGTCACTTTTTAAACAACTAATGAAACTTTCAAAAATACATCTACATGTTAGTCATGGACTAATCTTTTCTTTGAATGCATCATTCTATCTAGCATGTATTTAGTGTTTAATGTCCCTTTAATGTTATAGTACCAATAGGAGATTAGATCCAACTACAGACTACCAATGTAATATAACATAAATGGTTAAAAATATTAAATTAAAAATATTAGGAGATACTAGATGATCTACATAACTACATAAGGGTAATATTTCTTTTAACTAATTTGCAAATTAATTTTTTAACAAGAATTGTGATAAATTAAATTTCTTCTAAAGCCAGTAATAAGGGTACTTAGGTGCATTAATCAGCTAATAACAATATTCACATTAGTAAATTTAGCTATTCAAATGCATAGTTATTAAGTCTGTATGGTTATATACTATATTAATAATATTTGGTTACTTAAATAAAAAGAGAGAAGCGCTTAACCTGGAACGAACAATAGCATAATAGCTTGTTCTATGGCTAGTTACCACCCAAGAAGCAGCCTCTTTGTGCTCAACATGTGCCTTTCACACAGAAGAACTTTCCTGTAGCATGTCAGTCTGATCCTGACTTTACAGTTTAGCCCAGCCCCGAAATACCAGGCAATCCCTCTCTGAACGAGAGAAACCGCAAAACCCCAGATGTACGTTTCGGCCTATTGTGGGCCTCGTCAGTGAGGTGCAGCCATATCCCTCTAGTGACACTGAGCAACAGGTCCACGTCTGGATTCCCGCATCACACTTAGGGAGACTTCCCTAAGTGTCATAATTTGCGTAAATAAAAAAAGAGAAGCGCTAAACCTGGTACGTTTGGGGTTTTGCCGTTTCCCTTGTTCAGAGAGGTATTGCCTGGTATTTCGGGGCTGGACTGTACTGTTAAGTCAGGATCAGACTGATATGCTACAGGAAAGTTCTTCTCTGTGAAAGGCACATGTTGAGCAAAAAGAGGATGCTTCTTGGATGATAACTAGCCATAGAACAAGCTATTATGCTATTGTTCGTTCCCAGGTTGAGCGCTTCTCTCTTTTAATTTATGCAATATTCGGTTACTATTGGCACAATACAATTCTATCCACTACACCAAATATATCAGTATGCCCACATTGGGTAACGTTCTATGCAAACCAAATATACTAACCTATGAGAATTCAATGTATTCTGTTTAAGTAGTTTGTATCCTTTCTGCAGTTAAGAATAAAAATCTATTTATGACACACAGGTTTAAACAAACCACCATTCATTTAGTTGGATATCGCAGATACTGAATTCTAAATGACCTTAGGTAATATTAATCATGTAAAAGCAATAATACTTTACCAACCAGTAGTAAAGACCTTGGACAGGATAAAGCAGGCTCTGGTAATTGCAAGTGCAATTTTACATCACGGAAGGCGAAATTAATAATGGTTATACAAATATTTTTATTTTCCATCATTCAACTCTTCTCAATAGTTTTGAAAAAATAGAGTTTTTCAAATTAAATGTATAAATACAGATAAATCATTCCTAAATTCATTTAATGCGAATGCACCATAGCTTATCAAATGTACTGCTTACAGTCTAGCACCCACTAGTGACAAGGAAGAGGGAATACCTTTTGGCTGCTGCCTTACTTCCTCCTTTCCGGCCTGGGTGCTACATCAGACTGAGATACCTAGTTATAATATTGCAGAGAAAGAGAGTATCAGTGTTTTTTCAGAAACAAAAAAGCAAAATGCAATTCAATGCAAGACAACATGGTTCCAGAAATTATGTGAAAATAAAATCCTAATGTAAATAAAATAAAGTCTAGTTGTGGATGAAATTGGAGAACCTTCAATTGAAGTGCAACGTGCTACTTATGTAAGACACTGTGGTGAAGGCAAAGATAAACCACACAGTACTTGTAAGTCCCCTTAGATGTACGAATGGGTATCGCTGTCCGCTTTAGCTGTGTCGCTCTCAGTGTGAAGGGAGATGTTTGGACTAAACTCCCTAAAGAGACTGTGAACACAAAAGAAACAAACCGAGCGCTCCCGCTACTCTAAGCATAGTAGTTTATTAAAACAATGCCATTTGCACAAGATAAAAACACACTTACAATGTGTAAATCAACATATGCATCACAAAATAGTCCCACCGGATGGATGTCTCTGTAGTGATTCCGTTACTGGTTCAGTGGCCCACTCCTGGTTTGTCAGATCTCTCGAGAAAGCAATCTTCAAAAGACGCTCACTGTTACCAGGGACGAGGCCAGCTATACTCTCCAGCGGTCACGTCTGTGCGGGCAACTGAACCGGTAATGGAACCACTACGGAGACATCCGGTGTGCTCTGTTTGTTTATTTTGTGTTCTAGTGATATTACCTCTAGTGTTTTCTCACACTAATCCAATCACTACAGAATCCGCATTAAATTGCAGTGGATTACTCATCTGATCAGGTACACTTGCATGTTTAGTATTATAGTAAATTGTAGATCAGGTACACTTGCATGTTTAGTATTATAGTAAATTGTAGTGGATTACTCATCTGATCAGGTACACTTGCATGTTTAGTATTATAGTAATTGTAGTGGATTACTCATCTGATCGTGTACCCTTGCATGTTTAGTATTATAGTAAATTGTAGTGGATTACTCATCTGATCAGGTACACTTGCATCTTTAGTATTATAGTAAATTGTAGTGGATTACTCATCTGATCGTGTACCCTTGCATGTTTAGTATTATAGTAAATTGTAGTGGATTACTCATCTGATCAGGTACACTTGCATGTTTAGTATTATAGTAAATTGTAGTGGATTACTCATCTGATCGAGTACCCTTACATGTTTAGTATTCTAGTAAATTGTAGTGGATTACTCATCTGATCAGGTACACTCGCATGTTTAGTATTATAGTAAATTGTAGTTGATTACTCATCTGATCAGGTACACTTGCATGTTTAGTATTCTAGTAAATTGTAGTGGATTACTCATCTGATCAGGTACACTCGCATGTTTAGTATTATAGTAAATTGTAGTTGATTACTCATCTGATCAGGTATACTTGCATGTTTAGTATTATAGTAAATTGTAGATCAGGTACACTTGCATGTTTAGTATTATAGTAATTGTAGTGGATTACTGATCTGATCAGGTACACTTGCATGTTTAGTATTATAGTAAATTGTAGTGGATTACTCATCTGATCGTGTACCCTCACATGTTTAGTATTATAGTAAATTGTAGTGGATTACTCATCTGATCAGGTACACTTGCATGTTTAGTATTTTAGTAAATTGTAGTTGATTACTTATCTGATCGGGTACACTTGCATGTTTAGTATTATAGTAAATTGTTGGGGATTACCCATCTGATCCGGTACACTTGCATGTTTAGTATTCTAGTAAATAGTAGTGGATTACCTATCTTATCAGGTACACTTGCATGTTTAGTATTATAGTAAATTGTAGTGGATCACTCATCTGATTGGGTACCCTTGGATGTTTAGTATTATAGTTAAAGTGAGTGTTAATTTTTATGCTCTGCAACACATCAATGTATTCTATATTTATAACATATTGAGATCGCTACGTTTTTATTTCTTTCATGTAATTGGCAAGAGTCCATGAGCTAGTGACGTATGGGATATACAATCCTACCAGGAGGGGCAAAGTTTCCCAAACCTCAAAATGCCTATAAATACACCCTGACATGATTAAGAACCTGGCATAGGTTTGAAACGTTGTTGATATGATGGACCCTGTAAGAAATGAATAAAGGTCTTTTTAAAGTTTAACTGGTGGCTGGAAAAATACTTTTTTTGGTTATAAATACACCCCTCACCACACCCACAATTCAGTATTACAAACTTTGCCTCCTATGGAGGTGGTGAAGTATGTTTGTGCTAAGATTTCTACGTTGATATGCGCTTCTCAGCTTTTTTTTTTTCCCATTAGTTTTTATTGATTTTCTAAACCAGGATGACACATATACATAGTGTTTACCTAATACATAGTGTAGAACATCAAAAAATCAATCGGCATTTAACATCTGTTCCTCCAAAAGTGAGGTTCTACTTATTAGTCCAATTTTAATGTCCATTGCCAACTTGTTATTAAACTGGTTCTTGAGTTAGGGGGATCTAGAAAGGCTTCCCCCTTTAGAAATAATAAGTTCTTACATGGAGAAAAGGGTTTGGGGGGGAGTCCTTCATTTATGGTTGAAAGTAGAACAAGAAAACAGAAACAATAACTTGTGAAAACATTAACAATATAACAATTGAAACAACTGGAAACATACTAGTTGTATTTGTGAGGCGTGAGAGTCATTTACTTGTGTTGTATCTTAAAAAATTTTAACTGTTTAATTTGTAAAAATCTGTTGGTTGACCTTCCGTTTGAGTCAGGTTGTTTTCTTAATCGGGTTGCCTCCTAATGTAAAGCATTATAAAGGACTCTACAGTGACTTAGGGAGCGATTCCCAATAAAATTCGACCTCCAAAAATGTATCTAATTGGTTACGTCTGTAGTATCCGTACTGTTCTAAGGGGATGGTTTCTGTAACTTTCGACAGCCACTGATGGTAAGTTGGGAATAATGGAGACTTCCAATTCTGCGCAATCAAGGCTTTTGCACTATTTAGGCAAATCTGTAACAGTTTGGTGCGTATTTTGCATTTACATTCGGGGTTTTGATTTAGTAAGAATAATGTGGGGGATAGTGTAAATTCTTCACCCATGACATTTTTAAGTAAAGGTTCTATTGATCTCCAGAAGGGGGCAATCTTGTCGCATCGCCACCATATGTGTGCCATTGTACTTGTTTCACCACATCCTCTCCAGCATATTGCCGCAGAGGAAGGGTAAATCCTATGTAGTCTATGTGGGGCAGATACCAGCGCATAAGAATTTTGAAATTCAATTCAATGAATCTTGTGGAGGTTGAAGATTTACGGGTATTATTGAATATTTTCCTCCATTCATTCTCTTCTATTTGGGCATTTAGGTCTCGTTGCCAGTGTGAAGTGTATAACGGGGGGGATGGCTGTTCGGCATTTACGAGGGTGTTTTTAGCTACAGAGAGAGTGCCCCTAGTGGGTATTGCTGATAGGCAAAGATGCTCGAAAGGTGTTGGAGGTCTTACCAAGTTCTCTCTAAAGTGATTGCTGTGTATAAAGTTACTAAGCTGGGAGTGCTTTAACCAGGATGAGAATGTGCCGTTCAATATATTTGTCAAGTTTTGCAGAGATTTAAGTGAGCGATTGTCTAAAAGTGTGATGATGGGGACCGAGTCTGGCAATTCCCAAGTGACTTTAGTGTTTTTAAGAGGCTCTTATCCCCCTGTAAGCTCCATATTCGAGGATATTGGTGTAAGTGGAGATTGTTGTGTGGATAGTTTCGGGTATTTCCGAACCAAGTAGTCCCACATATCAAAGATGTGTCTAAAAAGGGGGGATATTTGGCATATAGGGGGTCTCAGAGTTTTGGGGATCCAACACACTGAGCCAGGCTTAGGTGCTTTCAATATCTGGGAATCTAAGGATATCCATGCTTTGGCTTCTCTCTTGCTGTGCCAGTCCAGTATGTGCTGTAACACTACCGAGTGGTAGTATGTTTCCAAATTCGGGACCCCCAACCCGCCTCCTCTAAGTGAACGATATAGTGTGGCTGCATTAATGCGTGGCTTTTGTTTTCCCCAGATAAACGAGTTTATGCTTTCTCCTGTTAAGTGTAGTCAGTCCACGGGTCATCCATTACTTATGGGATTATGTCTCCTCCCTAACAGGAAGTGCAAGAGGATCACCCAAGCAGAGCTGCTATATAGCTCCTCCCCTCTACGTCATACTCAGTCATTCTCTTGCACCTAACTAATAGATAGGACGTGTGAGAGGACTGTGGTTGTTATACTTAGTTTTTATTTCTTCAATCAAAAGTTTATTTTAAACAGCACCGGAGTGTGTTGTTTTTTCTCAGGCAGTATTAGAAGAAGAATCTACCTGAGTTTGTATATGATCTTAGCGGTCGTAACTAAGATCCACTTGCTGTTTCTCGGCCATTCTGAGGAGTGAGGTACTTCAGAACAGGGGACAGCGGGCAGGGTTCACCTGCAAGGAGGTATGTTGCAGTATATTATTTTCTAAGGAATGGAATTGACTGAGAAAATACTGCTGATACCGATGTAATGTAAGTGCAGCCTTAAATGCAGTAATAGCGACTGGTATCAGGCTGATATGTATGTATGTTTACACTGAGGTATTTCTAGGGAATGGAACTTCACTAAGAAAATACTGTATACATCTAACTTATATTTAAGCCTCTACTGCAGTGAAAGCGACTAGCAGCAGGCTTTTTAATAACATTTATTAATTTTACATTTAAAACGTTTACTGGCATGTTAATCGTTTTTCTCTGAGGTACTTGGTGATAAAACTTTATGGGCATTATTTTTCCACTTGGCTGTCGTTTATTTTGAATTCAATCAGTTTACTGAGCTTCCCCACTGTTGTATTATGAGTGGGAGGGGCCTATTTTGGCGCTTTATTGCGCAGTAAAAATTCAGTCATAGTCTTCCTATTTCTTCCTCCACGATCCAGGACGTCTCTACAGAGCCATGGGGTCTCCAAAACTTGTTTTGAGGGAGGTAATCACTCACAGCAGACCTGTGAGATTGTGCTTTGACTGTGATAAAAACGTTTATTTCAAATTGTTATCCATTTTTGGGTTACTAAGGGGTTAATCATCCATTTGCTGGTGGGTGCAATCCTTTGCTAATTTTATGCATTTACTGTGAAAATTTGGTTGCTATAACTAATTGCTTCATTGTTATTTCAACTGTGACGTTTTTTTCTGTGCTTCTTAAAGGCACAGTATCGTTTTTTATATTGCTTGTAAACTTATTTGAAAAGTATTTTCCAAGCTTGCTAGTCTAATTGCTAGTTTGTTTAAACATGTCTGACACAGAGGAATCTCGTTGTGCAATATGTTTAAAGGCGAATGTGGAGCCCAATAGAAATTTGTGTACTAATTGCATTGATGCTACTTTGAATAAAAGCCAATCTGTACATGTAAAGAAAATTTCACCAGACAACGAGGGGAAAGTTATGCCGACTAACTCTCCTCACGTGTCAGTACCTTCGTCTCCCGCTCAGGAGGTGCGTGATATTGTGGCGCCAAGTACATCAGGGCGGCCATTACAAATCACTTTGCAAGACATGGCTAATGTTATGACTGAAGTATTATCTAAACTACCAGAACTTAGGGGTAAACGCGACCACTCTGGGGTGAGAACAGAGTGCGCTGATAATATTAGAGCCATGTCTGATACTGCGTCACAATTGGCAGAACATGAGGACGGAGAGCTTCATTCTGTGGGTGACGGATCTGATCCAAATAAACTGGATTCAGACATTTCAAATTTTAAATTTAAGCTTGAGAACCTCCGTGTATTACTAGGGGAGGTATTAGCGGCTCTGAATGATTGTAACACGGTTGCAATTCCAGAGAAATTATGTAGGCTGGATAGATACTATGCGGTACCGGTGAGTACTGACGTTTTTCCTATACCTAAGAGGCTTACAGAGATTATTACCAAGGAGTGGGATAGGCCCGGTGTGCCTTTTTCCCCCCCTCCTATATTTAGAAAAATGTTTCCAATAGACGCCACCACACGGGACTTATGGCAGACGGTCCCTAAGGTGGAGGGAGCAGTTTCTACTCTGGCTAAGCGTACCACTATCCCGGTGGAGGATAGCTGTGCTTTTTCAGATCCAATGGATAAAAAGTTAGAGGGTTACCTTAAGAAAATGTTTGCTCAACAAGGTTTTATATTACAACCCCTTGCATGCATTGCGCCTGTCACGGCTGCGGCGGCATTCTGGTTTGAGTCTCTGGAAGAGACCATTAGCTCAGCTCCATTGGATGAGATTATTGACAAGCTTAGAGTCCTTAAGCTAGCTAATTCATTTATTTCTGATGCCGTAGTACACTTAACTAAGCTTACGGCTAAGAACTCCGGATTCGCCATTCAAGCGCGCAGAGCGCTTTGGCTTAAATCCTGGTCAGCCGATGTGACTTCTAAATCTAAATTGCTTAACATACCTTTCAAAGGGCAAACATTATTCGGGCCCGGTTTGAAAGAGATTATCGCTGACATTACTGGAGGTAAGGGCCATGCCCTGCCTCAAGACAGAGCCAGACCAAGGGCTAAACAGTCTAATTTTCGTGCCTGTCGTAACTTCAAGGCAGGAGCAGCATCAACTTCCTCCGCTCCAAAACGGGAAGGAACTGTTGCTCGCTACAGACAGGGCTGGAAACCTAACCAGTCCTGGAACAAGGGCAAGCAGGCCAGAAAGCCTGCTGCCGCCCCTAAGACAGCATGAAGTGAGGGCCCCCGATCCGCAAACGGATCTAGTGGGGGGCAGACTTTCTCTCTTCGCCCAGGCTTGGGCAAGAGATGTCCAGGATCCCTGGGCGTTAGAGATCATATCTCAGGGATATCTTCTGGACTTCAAAGCTTCTCCTCCAAAAGGGAGATTTCATCTTTCAAGGTTGTCAGCAAACCAGATAAAGAAAGAAGCGTTTCTACGCTGTGTACAAGACCTTTTTATAATGGGAGTGATCCATCCGGTTCCACGGTCGGAACAAGGACAAGGGTTTTACTCAAACCTGTTTGTGGTTCCCAAAAAAGAGGGAACCTTCAGACCAATCTTGGATTTAAAGATACTAAACAAATTCCTAAGAGTTCCATCGTTCAAAATGGAAACTATTCGTACAATCTTACCTATGATCCAAAAGGGTCAGTACATGACCACAGTGGATTTAAAAGATGCCTACCTTCACATACCGATTCACAAAGATCATTATCGGTACCTAAGGTTTGCCTTCCTAAACAGGCATTACCAGTTTGTAGCTCTTCCCTTCGGGTTAGCTACAGCTCCAAGAATCTTTACAAAGGTTCTGGGCTCTCTTCTGGCGGTACTAAGACCGCGAGGAATATCGGTAGCTCCGTACCTAGACGACATTCTGATACAAGCGTCAAGTTTCCAAACTGCCAAGTCTCATACAGAGTTAGTTCTGGCATTTCTAAGGTCGCATGGGTGGAAGGTGAACGTAGAAAAGAGTTCTCTATTGCCACTCACAAGAGTTCCCTTCTTGGGGACTCTTATAGATTCTGTAGAAATGAAAATTTACCTGACAGAGACCAGGTCAACGAAACTTCAAAACGCTTGCCGTGTCCTTCATTCCATTCAACGCCCGTCAGTGGCTCAATGCATGGAGGTAATCGGCTTAATGGTAGCGGCAATGGACATAGTTCCTTTTGCACGCCTGCATCTCAGACCACTGCAATTATGCATGCTAGGTCAGTGGAATGGGGATTACTCAGATTTGTCCCCTATGCTGAATCTGGATCAAGAGACCAGAGATTCTCTTCTATGGTGGCTTTCTCGGCCACATCTGTCCAGGGGGATGCCCTTCAGCAGACCAGATTGGACGATAGTAACAACAGACGCCAGCCTGCTAGGTTGGGGCGCTGTCTGGAATTCCCTGAAGGCTCAGGGATCATGGACTCAGGAGGAGAAACTCCTTCCAATAAACATTCTGGAATTAAGAGCGGTTTTCAACGCTCTTCTGGCTTGGCCTCAGTTAGCAACTCTGAGGTTCATCAGGTTCCAGTCGGACAACATCACGACTGTGGCTTACATCAACCATCAGGGAGGGACAAGGAGTTCCCTAGCGATGCTGGAAGTCTCAAAGATAATTCGCTGGGCAGAGTCTCACTCTTGCCACCTATCAGCGATCCACATCCCAGGAGTGGAGAACTGGGAGGCGGATTTCCTAAGTTGCCAGACTTTTCATCCGGGGGAGTGGGAACTTCATGCGGAGGTATTTGCCCAACTGCTTCGGCGTTGGGGCAAACCAGATCTGGATCTCATGGCGTCTCGCCAGAACGCCAAGCTTCCTTGGTACGGATCCAGGTCCAGGGACCCGGGAGCGGTGCTGATAGATGCTCTGACAGCACCTTGGGTCTTCAACATGGCTTATGTGTTTCCACCCTTCCCGATGCTTCCTCGATTGATTGCCAGAATCAAACAGGAGAGAGCATCAGTGATTCTAATAGCGCCTGCGTGGCCACGCAGGACCTGGTATGCAGATCTAGTGGACATGTCGTCCTGTCCACCATGGTCTCTGCCTCTGAGACAGGACCTTCTGATTCAGGGTCCTTTCAAACATCCAAATCTAGTTTCTCTGAGACTGACTGCATGGAGATTGAACGCTTGATTCTATCTAAGCGTGGATTCTCGGAGTCAGTGATTGATACCTTAATACAGGCTAGGAAACCTGTTACCAGGAAAATTTACCATAAAATATGGTGTAAATACTTGCATTGGTGCGAATCCAAGAGTTACTCATGGAGTAAGGTTAGGATTCCTAGGATATTGTCTTTTCTACAAGAAGGTTTAGAAAAGGGTTTATCTGCTAGTTCTTTAAAGGGACAGATCTCAGCTCTGTCCATCCTTTTACACAAACGTCTGTCAGAAGTTCCAGACGTTCAGGCTTTTTGTCAGGCTTTGGCCAGGATTAAGCCTGTGTTTAAAACTGTTGCTCCGCCCTGGAGCTTAAATTTAGTTCTTAACGATTTACAGGGTGTTCCGTTTGAACCCCTTCATTCCATTGATATCAAGCTGTTATCTTGGAAAGTTCTGTTTTTGATAGCTATTTCCTCGGCTCGAAGAGTCTCTGAGTTATCGGCCTTACATTGTGATTCTCCTTACCTGATTTTTCATTCAGACAAGGTAGTTCTGCTTACTAAACCTGGGTTCTTACCTAAGGTAGTCACTAACAGGAATATCAATCAAGAGATTGTTGTTCCTTCATTGTGCCCTAACCCTTCTTCAAAGAAGGAACGACTTCTGCACAATCTGGACGTCGTCCGTGCCCTGAAATTTTATTTGCAGGCAACTAAAGATTTTCGCCAAACTTCTTCCCTGTTTGTCGTTTATTCTGGACAGAGGAGAGGTCAAAAAGCTTCGGCTACCTCTCTCTCTTTCTGGCTTCGTAGCATAATACGTTTAGCCTATGAGACTGCTGGACAGCAGCCTCCTGAAAGAATTACAGCTCATTCTACTAGAGCTGTGGCTTCCACCTGGGCCTTTAAAAATGAGGCCTCTGTTGAACAGATTTGCAAGGCTGCAACTTGGTCTTCACTTCACACCTTTTCGAAATTTTACAAATTTGACACTTTTGCTTCTTCGGAGGCTGTTTTTGGGAGAAAGGTTCTTCAGGCAGTGGTTCCTTCCGTGTAAAGAGCCTGCCTGTCCCTCCCGTCATCCGTGTACTTTTAGCTTTGGTATTGGTATCCCATAAGTAATGGATGACCCGTGGACTGACTACACTTAACAGGAGAAAACATAATTTATGCTTACCTGATAAATTCCTTTCTCCTGTAGTGTAGTCAGTCCACGGCCCGCCCTGTTTTTTATGGCAGGTCTAAATTTTAAATTATACTCCAGTCACCACTGCACCCTATAGTTTCTCCTTTCTCGTTTGGTTTTCGGTCGAATGACTGGGTATGACGTAGAGGTGAGGAGCTATATAGCAGCTCTGCTTGGGTGATCCTCTTGCACTTCCTGTTAGGGAGGAGACATAATCCCATAAGTAATGGATGACCCGTGGACTGACTACACTACAGGAGAAAGGAATTTATCAGGTAAGCATAAATTATGTTTTTTTGAAGCTGTTGTATGTAAGATTTGTGGAGTGTTATTGGCACCGTTTGGAATATATACAGGATTTTCGGTAGAATTGACATTTTTATAGCCTGGATTCTCCCCCACCATGACAATGGCTTATCATACCAGTTTTTTAAGGTGTGTTGTATTGTGGAAAGTAAGGTTTTGTAATTGGCGTCGTACAGTTGTGATATTTTTGGGGTTAATTGGACTCCTAAGTATTTTAAGTGGAAATTTTTGACTTTGTAAGGGCATGTGGTCTTAATAATTTGTATGTCCCTCTGAGGGAGAGAGACATTAAGAATTTCCGATTTTTGTTTATTGATTAAAAAATTGGATAATCGGCCGAAGGTGTCAAACTCCTCCATGAGGGCTACTAGGGAGCGTGTAGGGGAAGTCAATGTGAGCAGGACGTCATCTGCAAACATTGATATCTTATTATGGTTAGGGTCAATATTTACCCCTTTGATGTTTGGGTTGGCTCGTATATGGGCTGCTAGAGCTTCCATGGTGAGTACAAATAAGATTGGTGAGAGCGGGCAACCCTGTCTCGTTCCATTTGTAATTTTAAAGGGTTGGGACAAAACCCCATTTACCTTAACCTTTGCTGAGGGGGATGAGTATAGCTGAAAGATTCTGTTTATCATGGTAGTGCCAAAACCATAGTGATGTAATGTGCTTCTAAGGAAAGGCCAGGCCACCCCATCGAAGGCCTTTTCCGCGTCTGTGGATACTACGAACATAGGGATTTTGTGGATATTGGCATAGTCTAAAATATGGGTAATTCTAATGGTGTTGTCTCTTGTTTCCCTCAGAGGGACAAAGCCTGCCTGGTCCAAGTGGACCAAATCTGGGAGAACGGAATTGATTCTTTGCGCTATAACCTTGGCATCGATTTTTATATCGCTATTTAGTCGCGATATCGGGCGGTAGCTGCTTCGTTCTGTTGTGGGTTTACCTTCTTTGTGAATTACTGTGATGTGTGCCTCAAGTAGCTGTGGGGATAAGAGGCCACCCTCGTCTAAAGAATTAAATAGATTTGTTAAGTGGGGCACTAATATCTGTTGATAATGCTTGTAGTAGGTGTTTGTTAGACCATCTGGTCCGGGGCTTTTATGGGTTGGAAATTTCTTAATGGCCTTAGCTACTTCCTGTTCAGAGAACGGCTCATCTAGGGAGTCTCTCAGAGGGTCTGGTATAGTAGGTAGATTTGCCTCTCCTAAGTATTTATCTATGAGTGTGCTATTTTGTATGTTATTATCAGGTGGAATGTTATATAAAGAACTGTAATATTTGAATGTATTCGCAATTCCCTTACAGTCATAGATTTCTTTGCTTGTGGTGTCTGACATTTTATTTATGTAATTGGCGAATGTTTTCCTCTTTAGTGTTTTGGCAAGTAACGGTCCTGCTCTATTTCCCTCCACAAAGTATAATTTCTTTATATAGTAAGCCTTCCTACGAACTTCCTCCGCAAGGAGGTTATTCAAGTTGTATCTAATTTTAGTGAGATTGTTGAGGGTACTTGTTAATTCCGGGTTTTGCATGTGTTTGAGTTCCGCATCTTTAAGCTGATTTATCAATTGATTGTATTCTAAGTTATATTTTTTTATGAGAATAGCTTTCTGTTTGATGAATTCCCCTCTAACTACCGCTTTACGTGCTTCCCAGACCACTTCCCAGACCACGGGGGGGATTGGGGGGATGTATTAAATTGGAAATACTCAGTGTTTTTTCTATTTTCTCTGAAATTTGCGGTTGTAACAATAGTGTGTCATCCAGTCTCCAGCAGAAGTCTGAAGTGGGTTTGTTGGGCCAGTCAAGAGTCAGAGATACTGACGAGTGGTCAGACCATGGGGTTAGTATGATATCTGAGTCTCTAGTCAGTGATAACCCCAATTGATCTATATAAATATAATCTAGCCTGGAGTACGATTTTTTGGGGGCTTGAGTAGAAGGAATACGTTTTTTGCATTGGGGGGTGAATTCTCCATACATCTAGGAGCGAGAGGGATCTAAGGCAGTGTGTAATTGTCTTAATGGTGCTTTGGGACTGCGAGCTTTTAGCAGATGAACAGTCTAATCTAGGGTTAAGCGCAATGTTGAAGTCACCTGCTATTATGGTGGTACCCCTTGCTACTTCTAACAATTTCCCTGTGATTTTATTAAAAAATTTTGCTTGGCCCGTGTTAGGTGCATAAACATTTGCCAGTGTAACTGGTCTGTTAAAAAGATCTCCTACTATTATTAAATATCTACCTTTTGAGTCAGTGTATGTGGTGGCATTGCGGATTTGGATGGATTTGTGGAGCAATATTCCCACTCCATTTCTCTTTTTTTGTGTGTGTGAGCAAAAGTGGCATGTTGGGTAGTTTTGGATGTTAATTTAGGTTCTTCTTTGTGTCTAAAGTGGGTTTCTTGGATAAAGACAATCTCGTTTTTAATTTTTGAAAACCAATTAAGAGCTAATGATCTTTTTGTTGGGAAATTCAGCCCCTTGACATTCTGTGTCAATATTCTAAGTTGTTGTGCACTCATCTGTGATTGTAATGGGATTTTGGCTGCCATCTAAACTGTTTGCTGTTATGATGTGGCATATTCATTATCATGCATAATAGGCTCTGCTTAATCTCACATTTCGATTGCCAAGTACAATTAGACTTTACATTTACATTTGCTATATTTCCAGTTTTAGTAAAACAAACATTAATAAACTTTAAAACATTAAACCTAAACAAAACAATTGCATATAAACATATACAATACATAGTAACTAATGGGATACTACCCCGTCCATAACAATTTATGAACATGAGAGTATCGGCTACTTCCTAGTTAGCTTATTTATAAGGTGTATCTTACATCGTAAACAAATTTGGATAACATTGAAAGTCAATGTAACCATGAAGTTGAGAGTACTCACTCCTTTCCTCTATCCGCAAACAGTCTGTGTAGGCGTCTGAGCCTGCGTGGGATATAAGAGGTAATAGTAGAGAATCTGAAGTTAAAGAATAGTTAGAACATAAAAGAATAATACAATCATTGACAAGCATTTTGGCTCAGGTGGGGTTAGTGTCTGAGTAATGTAAGCTGGAGGATGGTTGTGACCTTTTCCTATTTACTCTGTTCCATGCGGGTCTTTGCGGTTTAGGATTGTTTAAGGGGCTGGTTGTCTTCTCAGATGTTGATCCTGCTAAAGGTGGTGGAGAGGGTTGGGGAATGTTCAGTTTTTTTACAAAACTCTTCCAGATCATCAGGCGTTCTATATATTGCAGTTTGTGAGCCTTGTAGGACTTTGATGCAAAATGGGAAACCCCATCTGTATGGGATCTTCAGGTCTTGAAGATGTAGAGTTAGAAATTTGGCTTCCCCTCTTCTGTTTAAGGTGATATTGCTCAAGTCTGCGTAAATCTGGATGTTATCTCCATCGAATGAAATTTGGTGCATTTTCCTAGAAGCTTCCATAATTTTTTCTTTATCTGCAAAGATTTGCATTTTCAATACAATGTCTCTGGGAGGCTTACCTTCCGGCGGCTTCGGCCTCAGCGCTCTGTGGGCTCTTTCCATGGGCAAGATAGGCAATTCCGAGTCTTTTAACAAAAACTGAAAGAGGCTCTGCAGATATTGTGGTATTTGAGCTGTGCCAATTTTTTCGGACACCCCTCTGATTCTGAGGTTATTGCGGCGTCCGCGGTTGTCGAGGTCCTCCAGTTGTAGTTGCATTTGTTGAGTTAGAGTCATGGGCCTCTAGAGATCTATTTTGCACATCAGTTTCGTTATGCATTTGGTCTATGTCTTCTTCAATGTGTACTACTCTCTCTCCTAATTCTGATAATTCTTTTTTAACTTCTTTGAGCCCATCCTTTATCATTTTCCCTACTTGCGAAATAAAGGAAGCAAAATCTGCTTTTGTGGGGAGGTTGTCAATATCTGCCCTCGTGAGGGGTTCGCCTGTTAGTGTGCCCTGGGTAGTGGTTCTTGTGTCTGTCGGCATGTCTTCCGAATCTTGTGACGAAGGGGACACTGGATCTGGGACTTCCAGTACTTTAAAGAAATTATTAAGCTTTGTTGTCGTAGCTGTTTGATTTTTATCTGGCTTGTCCTGTTTAGAAAGTCTTTTGGATGCCATTGTAATATAGTTTGTGTAGACTTGAACTTTTATTCCCAAATTGAGAGGATCTGAGTATGTTCTTGCTATTTGGCAGTGCTTTAATTGCAGAGCTTTGATTCCCTATTTTAGGTCTGTGTTTGTGGTGTTGTAGCACTGTACTGCTGCTTTAAGGGGGTAAGGAGATCTAGGCCTTATTAGATATAGTATGCTTTAATAAGCATATAGTTTTCCCCGTTATGGGATCGTTTTTGATACTTGCAAGCCTTATATTGTGAGAGTCTGATGTGAATTATATCCCATATTGAGTTTATTTAGGCTCAGTTTCAGAAGCTTTGTTGCGTTTATTTGTTATGGCTGTTTGTCTCTTTAAACTGAAGCCGTTATTACAGATGTGCTGGGAGATAGTGCGGTGAGAATTTCAGCAGTGTTATAGGGAGTAAGGCATATTTTACCACTTCTGCACACCATCATTTACTGACCGCTCACCTTTTGTCCCTCTGTTCTTCTCTGCGATCGCTCCGTATTTTGGAGTGCATCATTCAGCTGGGCCTAAGCAGGAGAGTCGTCCGTGCAGCTTACACCTTTTCTGTGTCCTAGATGCTGTCAGGAAGCGCCTGCAAACACGGAGCTTCAATTTTTTGCGGCCATACTGGGCGATGGCTGGCTCCGCTCCCCCCCCCCCCCCCCCCCCTCAGCTTTTTTTTTTTAAGCCCGTTTCCTCTCAGAGTACAGTGTCAGAGGGATGTGAAGGGAGTATCGCCTATTGAATGCAATGGTTTTCCTCACGGGAGATCTATTTCATGGGTTCTCTGTTATCGGTCGTAGAGATTCATCTCCTACCTCCCTTTTCAGATCGACGATATACTCTCATATTCCATTACCTCTACTGATAACTGTTTCAGTACTGGTTTTGCTATCTGCTATATGTGGATGGGTGTCTTCAGGTAAGTATGTTTTCATTACTTAAGACACTCTCAGCTATGGTTTGGCACTTTATGTATTTTATAAAGTTCTAAATATATGTATTCTACTTATATTTGCCATGATTCGGGTTTTAGTATATTTCCTTTTGCAGACTGTCAGTTTCATATTTGGGAAATGCATTTTTTTTAGAAATTTATTTCTTACCTGGGTTTGTGGTCTTTTTTTCAATTAACTGTCTTTCTCTTGTTAAGTGTGTTCAGTCCACGGGTCATCCATTACTTATGGGATATATTCTCCTTCCCAACAGGAAGTTGCAAGAGGATCACCCAAGCAGAGCTGCTATATAGCTCCTCGCCTCACATGTCATATCCAGTCATTCTCTTGCAACCCTCAACAATGAAGGAGGTCGCGAGAGGAGCTGGAGTTTTTACTTAACTATTCTTCAATCAAAAGTTTGTTATTTTAAATGGCACCGGAGTGTGCTGTTTTTCTATCTCAGGCAGTATTTGGAAGAAGAAACTGCCTGCGTTCTTTATCTATGATCTTAGCAGGCGTAACTAAGATCCACTGGCTGTTCTCGACATTCTGAGGAGTGGGGTAACTTCAGAAACTGGGAATAGCATGCGGGGTCCTCCGCAAATGAGGTATGTGCAGTACTTTATTTTCTGGGAATGGAATTGACTAAGAAAATACTGCTGTTACCATATGATGTAAGTACAGCCTTAAATGCAGTAGTAGCAACTGGTATCAGGCTGATAAATGTATGCGCAGTCGAGTTATATTCTAAGGACTAGAATTTGACTGAGAAAATACTGTTAACACTGAAATAATACTTAAGCCTTCTCTGCAGTGGTAGCGACTGGTAGCAGGCTTAGTGATAGCTTTGCATGACATTGACAAATGTTGTTTTTAATAAAACGTTTACTGGCATGTTATTCGTTTTTGTGAGGTACTTTGGTGATAAATCGCTTTGGGCATGATTTTATTCCACATGGCTAACATATTTTTCTGCATGGAAACCGTTATATCAGGGCTCCCACTGTTGTGATTGTAGTGGGAGGGCCCTTGTTTTAGCGCCTTGTTGCGCAGTTAAAATTATTGCACAGTCTTTCTGCTTCTTCCTCCTTGATCCAGGACGTCTCTAGAGAGCTCAGGGGTCTGCAAATTTCATTTGTGAGGGAGGTAATCAGTCACAGCAGATCTGTGACAGTGTGCTGACTGTGATTAAAAGTGTTAAATCTTAATTGATATCTGTTTTATCCGTTTTGGGTATTGAGGGGTTAATCATCCTTTTGCTAATGGGTGCAATCATCTGCTAATAATACTCTTCTTGTTAAGAATTGTTTAATTATATCTGTATTTTTGAAGCGCTGCAGCGTTTTTTATATTGCTTGTAAACTTATTGAAGTGATTTCCAAGCTTGTTAGTTTCATTACTAAGTCTGTTTTAAACATGTCTGATTCAGAGGAAACTGTTTGTTCATCATGTTCAAAAGCCAATGTGGAGCCCAATAGAACGATGTGTACCAATTGTATTGATATTGCTTTGAATAAAAGTCAATCTGTACCGATAAAGAAGCTATCACCAGACAACGAGGGGGAAGTTATGCCGCCTAACTCTCCTCACGTGTCAGTACCTGCGTCTCCCGCTCGGGAGATGCGTAGGATTGAAACACCTAGTACATCTAGGCCCTTACAAATCACTTTACATGATATGGCTAATGTTATGAAAGAAGTATTATATAATATGCCCGAATTAAGGGGCAAACACAATAGCTCTGGGTTAAGGACAGAGCGCGCTGATGACACGAGAGCCATGTCTGATACTGCGTCACAATTTGCAGAACATGAGGACGGTGAACTTCATTCTGTCGGTGACGGTTCTGATCCGGGGAGACCGGATTCAGAAATTTCAAATTTTAAATTTAAGCTTGAGAACCTCCGTGTGTTACTAGGGGAGGTATTAGCGGCTCTGAATGATTGCGACACGGTGGCAATTCCAGAGAAATTGTGTAGGTTGGATAGATACTATGCGGTACCGGTGTGTACTGACGTTTTTCCTATACCAAAAAGACTTACAGAAATTATAAGTAAGGAGTGGGATAGACCCGGTGTGCCTTTTTCCCCTCCCCCGATATTTAGAAAGATGTTCCCTATAGACGCCACCACACGAGACTTATGGCAGACGGTCCCTAAGGTGGAGGGAGCAGTTTCTACGTTAGCCAAGCGTACCACTATCCCGGTGGAGGATAGCTGTGCTTTCTCAGATCCAATGGATAAAAAATTAGAGGGTTATCTTAAGAAAATGTTTGTTCAACAAGGTTTTATATTGCAGCCTCTTGCATGCATTGCGCCTGTCACGGCTGCAGCAGCATTCTGGTTTGAGTCTCTGGAAGAGGCGATTCGCACAGAGCCGTTAGATGAGGCCTTGAGCAAAGTTAGAACCCTTAAGCAAGCTAATGCGTTTGTTTCAGATGCCGTAGTACATCTAACCAAACTTACGGCTAAAAATTCCGGATTCGCCATACAGGCGCGCAGAGCGCTCTGGCTTAAATCCTGGTCAGCGGATGTAACTTCCAAGTCTAAACTACTTAACATTCCTTTCAAAGGGCAGACCTTATTCGGGCCCGGCTTGAAGGAAATTATTGCTGACATTACGGGAGGTAAGGGTAAAACAGTCTAAAACAGTCTAATTTTCGTGCCTTTCGTAACTTCAAGGCAGGAGCAGCATCGACTTCCTCAGCTCCAAAACAGGAAGGAACTACTGCTCGTTACAGACAAGGTTGGAAAGGCAACCAGTCATGGAACAAGGGCAAGCAGGCCAGAAAGCCTACTCCCGCCCCTAAGACAGCATGAAGTCAGGGCCCCCTATCCAGAGACGGATTTAGTGGGGGGCAGACTTTCTCTCTTTGCCCAGGCTTGGGCAAGAGATGTGCAGGATCCCTGGACGTTAAAGATTATATCTCAGGGATACCTTCTGGACTTCAAAACCTCTCCTCCACAAGGGAGGTTCCATCTTTCGAGGTTATCGTCAAACCTAGTAAAGAGAGAGGCATTTCTACAATGTGTACAAGACCTCTTAAACATGGGGGTGATCCACTCAGTTCCGCGAACGGAACAGGGACAAGGATTTTACTCAAATCTATTTGTGGTTCCCAAAAAAGAGGGAACCTTCAGACCAATCTTGGACTTAAAGATCTTAAACAAATTCCTAAGGGTACCATCGTTCAAGATGGAAACCATTCGAACCATCCTACCCATGATCCAAGAGGGTCAATATATGACCACGGTGGACTTAAAGGATGCTTACCTTCATATACCGATTCACAAAGATCATTATCGGTACCTGAGGTTTGCCTTTCTAGACAGGCATTACCAGTTTGTGGCTCTTCCCTTCGGGTTAGCCACGGCCCCGAGAATTTTTACGAAGGTTCTGGGCTCCCTTCTGGCGGTACTAAGACCACGAGGCATAGCGGTGGCTCCGTACCTAGACGACATTCTGATACAAGCGTCAAGTTTACAGAATGCAAAGTCTCATACAGAGATAGTTCTAGCATTTCTGAGGTCGCATGGGTGGAAATTGAACGTGGAAATGAGTTCTCTGTTACCACTCACAAGGGTTCCTTTTCTAGGGACTCTTATAGATTCTGTAGAGATGAAGATTTACCTGACGGAGTCCAGGTTATCAAAGATTCTCAATGCTTGCCGAGCCTTCATTCCGTTCCAAGCCCATCAGTAGCTCAGTGCATGGAGGTAATCGGCTTAATGGTCGCGGCAATGGACATAGTGCCATTTGTGCGCCTGCATCTCAGACCGCTGCAACTATGCATGCTCAGTCAATGGAACAGGGATTACTCAGATCTGTCCCCTTTGCTAAATCTGGACCAGGAGACCAGAGATTCGCTTCTCTGGTGGTTGTCACCGGTTCATCTGTCCAAAGGAATGACCTTTCGCAGGCCAGATTGGACGATTGTAATAACGGATGCCAGCCTTCTAGGCTGGGGAGCAGTCTGGAATTCCCTGAAGGCTCAGGGATCGTGGACTCAGGAGGAGAAACTCCTCCCAATAAACATTCTAGAATTAAGAGCAATATTCAATGCTCTTCTAGCTTGGCCTCAGTTAGCAAAGCTGAGGTTCATCAGATTTCAGTCGGACAATATCACGACTGTGGCTTACATCAATCATCAAGGGGGAACCAGGAGTTCCCTAGCGATGTTGGAAGTCTCGAAGATAATTCGCTGGGCAGAGTCTCACTCTTGCCACCTGTCAGCGATTCACATCCCAGGCGTAGAGAACTGGGAGGCGGATTTCCTAAGTCGCCAGACTTTTCATCCGGGAGAGTGGAAACTTCATCCGGAGGTATTTGCTCAACTGATTCGTCGTCGGGGCAAACCGGATCTGGATCTCATGGCATCTCGCCAGAACGTGAAGCTTCCTTGTTACGGATCCAGGTCCAGGGACCCGGGAGCGGTGCTGGTAGATGCATTAGCAGCCCCTTGGGTTTTCAACATAGCTTATGTGTTTCCACCATTTCCGTTGCTACCTCGACTGATTGCCAGGATCAAACAGGAGAGGGCATCGGTAATTCTGATGGCCACGCAGGACCTGGTATGCAGACCTAGTGGACATGTCGTCCTGTCCACCATGGTCTCTTCCTCTGAGGCAGGACCTTCTAATTCAGGGTCCTTTCAACCATCCAAACCTAATTTCTCTGAGGCTGACTGCCTGGAAATTGAACGCTTGATTCTATCAAAGCGTGGGTTTTCGGATTGTTGTTCCATCATTATGTCCTAATCCTTCTTCAAAGAAGGAACGTCTTTTGCATAATCTAGACGTGGTCCGTGCTCTGAAGTTCTACTTACAGGCAACTAAAGATTTTAGACAAACTTCTTCTCTGTTTGTCGTTTACTCTGGACAGAGGAGAGGTCAAAAGGCTTCGGCTACCTCTCTCTCTTTTTGGCTTCGTAGCATAATACGTTTAGCCTATGAGACTGCTGGACAGCAGCCTCCTGAAAGAATTACAGCTCATTCCACCAGAGCTGTGGCTTCCACCTGGTCCTTTAAGAATGAGGCCTCTGTTGAACAGATTTGCAAGGCTGCAACTTGGTCTTCACTTCATACTTTTTCCAAATTTTACAAATTTGACACTTTCGCTTCTTCGGAGGCTGGTTTTGGGAGAAAGGTTCTACAGGCAGTGGTTCCTTCTGTTTAATGTTCCTGCCTTGTCCCTCCCATCATCCGTGTACTTAGCTTTGGTATTGGTATCCCATAAGTAATGGATGACCCGTGGACTGAACACACTTAACAAGAGAAAATATAATTTATGCTTACCTGATAAATTTATTTCTCTTGTAGTGTGTTCAGTCCACGGCCCGCCCTGTCTTTTTCAGGCAGGTTCTAAATTTTAAAATTATAACTCCAGTCACCACTGCACCTTATAGTTTCTCCTTTCTCGTCTTGTTTCGGTCGAATGACTGGATATGACATGTGAGGGGAGGAGCTATATAGCAGCTCTGCTTGGGTGATCCTCTTGCAACTTCCTGTTGGGAAGGAGAATAATTCCCATAAGTAATGGATGACCCGTGGACTGAACACACTACAAGAGAAATAAATTTATCAGGTAAGCATAAATTATGTTTTTTCTATATCGCGGGCAGAATTAGGCTTGCGAGGGTGCAAAATGCCTAAAGTTTATTGCGTCATTTTTGGCGTGAGATTTTTTTGCCGCGAAGTTACTTTCGTTGACGCAAATTTGTCATTTCCGGCATCTTAGTTGACGCCGGGTCCTTTCACAAGGTTGCATCATCTATGACGCGAGTGTGTCGTTTCCGGACGTTTTTGGTGCCCAAAAATATTTTTCTGTTTGTTGTGCGTCATACTTGGCGCCAAATATTTTCATTATTTTAGACCCCATTCCTATTTGCCTCTTTCCTTTTTCTATGTCAGAGGGCTATTCTGTTTGCATTTTTTCCCATTCCTGAAACTTCCATATAAGGAAATTGATAATTTTGCTTTATATGTTGTTTTTTCTCTTACATTTTGCAAGATGTCTCAATCTGTTCCTGTCTCAGAAAACACTGTTGGAATCCTGCTGACTGATAACGGTTCTACCAAAGCTAAGTACAGTTGTTGTAATCTTATGGAGATTATATCTCCAGCTGTGGTTTGTAATAAGTTGTCATGATAAACTTTTACATGCAGAGAATGTGTCAATCAGTAATAATACATTGCCTGTTGCTGTTCTTTTAACATCTAATGTGCAAGATATACTTGTGAATTTATAAGAATTTTCTCCAACATTGGTGTGTCCGGTCCACGGCGTCATCCTTACTTGTGGGGAATATCTCTTCGCCGACAGGAAATGGCAAAGAGTCCCAGCAAAGCTGTCCATATAGTCCCTCCTAGGCTCCGCCCACCCCAGTCATTCTCTTTGCCGTTGCACAGGCAACATCTCCACGGAGATGGTTAAGAGTATGTGGTGTTTAGTTGTAGTTTTTTATTCTACTATCAAAAGTTTGTTATTTTAAAATAGTGCTGGTATGTAGTATTTACTCTGAAACAGAAAAAGATGAAGAGTTCTGTTTGTGAGAGGAAGATGATTTTAGCAGACAGTAACTAAAATCGTTTGCTGTTTACACATAGGACTGTTGAGATGAAGTAACTTCAGTTGGGGGAAAACAGTTAGCAGACTTTTCTGCTTAAGGTATGACTAGACATATTTCTAACAAGACTGTGTAATGCTGGAAGGCTGTCATTTCCCCTCATGGGACCGGTAAGCCATTTTCTTAGTCTCAAACAGAATAAAGGGCTTAATATGGGCTATAAAACTGGTAGACACTTTTATGGGCAAAATCGATTGCTTTATTTTGGCATTTTATACATGTTTATGCTTTTAATTCACACTTATAAGCTTGGGGAACGTTTTTTTAACGTCAGGCACTGTGTTAGACACCTTTCCAGTCAGGAAGGGCCTTCCCAGTTGTAGGCTGAGCCTCATTTTCGCACCATTACTGCGCAGTTACTTTTGAGAGCAAGACATGCAGATGCATGTGTGAGGATCTGAAAGTAGTTGGAAAAGTTCCTAGAAGGCTTCATTTGGTATCGTATTCCCCCCTGGGTTTGGTGAAGTCGCAGCAAGGCTGTAGCTGGGACTGTAGAGGGGTTAAAACTGTAACTGGCTCCGGTTTCTTTATTTTAAGGGTTAAAGCTCTGAAAATTGGTGTGCAATACTTTGAATGCTTTAAGACACTGTGGTGAAAATTTGGTAAATTTTGAACAATTCCTTCATACTTTTTCACATATTCAGTAATAAAGTGTGCACTGTTTAAAATTTAAAGAGACAGTAACGGTTTTGTTTAAAACGTTTTTTTGTACTTTCTTGACAAGTTTAAGCCTGTTTAACATGTCTGCACCTTCAGATAAGCTATGTTCTATATGTTTGAAGATCAATGTGTGTCCCCCTTCAAAATTGTGTGATAATTGTGCCATAGCTTCTAAACAAAGTAAGGACAGTATTGCCACAGATAGTAAAGTTGCCCAAGATGATTCATCAGATGAAGGGAGTAGACATGGTTCTACATCATCTCCTTCTGTGTCTACACCAGTTTTGCCCACATGTTACTATGCAACAATTAACGGCAGTAATGGATAACTCCATAGCAAATATTTTATCCAAAATGCCTGCATATCAGAGAAAGCGTGATTGCTCTGTTTTAATCACTGTAGAGCAGGAGGGCGCTGATGATAATTGCTCTGTCATACCCTCACACCATTCTGAAGGGGTCATGAGGGAGGTTTTGTCGGATGGGGAAATTTCAGATTCAGGTAAAATTTCTCAACAGGCAGAACCTGATGTTGTGACTTTTAAATTTAAATTAGAGCATCTCTGCGCACTGCTTAAGGAGGTGTTATCTACTCTGGATGATTGTGACAACCTGGTCATTCCAGAAAAATTATGCAAGATGGACAAGTTCCTAGAGGTTCCGGTGCACCCTGACGCTTTTCCTATACCCAAGCGGGTGGCGGATATAGTGAATAAGGAGTGGGAGAAGCCCGGCATACCTTTTGTCCCCCCTCCTATATTTAAGAAATTATTTCCTATGGTCGACTCCAGAAAGGACTTATGGCAGACAGTCCCTAAGTTCGAGGGGGCAGTTTCTACTTTAAACAAGCGCACTACTGTTCCTTTCGAGGATAATTGTGCTTTCAAAGATCCTATGGATAAAAAATTGGAGGGTTTGCTTAAAAAGATTTTTGTACAGCAAGGTTACCTCCTGCAACCCATTTCGTGCATTGTTCCTGTCACTACAGCAGCGTGGTTCTGGTTCGAGGAACTAAAAAAGTCGCTCAGTAGAGAGACTCCGTATGAGGAGGTTATGGACAGAGTTCACGCACTCAAGTTGGCTAATTCTTTAATTTTAGATACCGCTTTGCAACTAGCTAGATTAGCGGTGAAAAATTTAGGGTTTGCAATTGTGGCGCGCAGAGCGCTTTGGCTAAAGTCTTGGTCAGCGGATGTATCTTCCAAGACAAAATTGCTTAATATCCCCTTCAAGGGTAAGACTCTCTTTGGGCCAGAATTGAAAGAGATTATTTCAGACATCACTGGGGGAAAGGGCCACGCCCTCCCACAAGATAGGCCTTTCAAAGCCAAGAATAAGTCTAATTTTCGTTCCTTTCGCAATTTCAGGAACGGACCGGCCTCTAACTCTGCATCCTCTAAACAAGAGGGTAATGCTTCTCAAACCAAACCAGCCTGGAAACCAATGCAAGGCTGGAACAAGGGTAAGCAGGCCAAGAAGCCTGTTGCTGCTAACAAAACAGCATGAAGGAGTAGCCCCCGATCCGGGACCGGATCTAGTAGGGGGCAGACTCTCTCTCTTTGCTCAGGCTTGGGCAAGAGATGTTCAGGATCCCTGGACACTAGAAATAGTTTCTCAGGGTTATCTTCTGGAATTCAAGGAACTACCCCCAAGGGGAAGGTTCCACATGTCTCACTTATCCTCAAACCAAATAAAGAGACAGGCATTCTTACATTGTGTAGAAGACCTGTTAAAGATGGGAGTGATACACCCAGTTCCAACGGCAAACAAGGAATGGGATTTTACTCAAATCTGTTTGTAGTTTCCAAAAAAGAGGGAACTTTCAGACCAATTCTGGATTTAAAGATCCTAAACAAATTTCTCAGAGTACCATCGTTCAAAATGGAAACCATTCGAACGATTCTACCCACAATCCAGGAAGGTCAATTTATGACTACCGTGGATCTAAAGGATGCGTATCTACATATTCCTATCCACAAAGAACATCATCAGTTCCTAAGGTTCGCCTTTCTGGACAAACATTACCAGTTTGTGGCCCTCCCATTCGGGTTAGCCACTGCTCCAAGGATTTTCACAAAGGTACTCGGATCCCTTCTAGCGGTTCTAAGACCAAGGGGCATTGCAGTAGTACCGTACTTGGACGACATTCTAATACAAGCGTCGTCTCTTTCAAAGGCAAAGGCTCACACAGACATCGTTCTGGCCTTTCACAGATCTCACGGATGGAAGGTGAACATAGAAAAAAGTTCCCTGTCTCCGTCGACAAGAGTTCCCTTCCTGGGAACAATAATAGATTCTTTAGAAATGAGGATTTTCCTGACAGAAGTCAGAAAGTCAAAACTTCTAAATGCTTGTCAAGTTCTTCATTCTATTCCTCGTCCTTCCGTAGCTCAGTGCATGGAAGTAGTAGGGTTGATGGTTGCAGCAATGGACATAGTTCCTTTTGCGCGAATTCATCTAAGACCATTACAACTGTGCATGCTGAAACAGTGGAATGGGGACTATACAGACTTGTCTCCAGTGATTCAAGTAGATCAGAAGACCAGAGACTCACTCCGTTGGTGGATAACCCAGGATCACCTGTCCCAGGGAATGAGCTTCCGCAGACCAGAGTGGGTCATCCTCACGACCGATGCCAGTCTAGTGGGCTGGGGCGCGGTCTGGGAATCCCTGAAAGCTCAGGGACTATGGTCTCGGGAAGAATCTCTTCTCCCGATAAACATTCTGGAACTGAGAGCGATATTCAATGCTCTCAGGGCTTGGCCTCAACTAGCAAAGGCCAGATTCATAAGATTCCAATCAGACAACATGACGACTGTTGCTTATATCAATCATCAGGGGGGAACAAGGAGTTCCCTGGCGATGAAAGAAGTGACCAAAATAATAAAATTGGCGGAGGATCACTCCTGCCACCTATCTGCGATCCACATCCCAGGTGTGGAAAACTGGGAGGCGGATTATCTGAGTCGTCAGACATTCCATCCGGGGGAGTGGGAACTCCACCCGGAGATCTTTGCCCAGTTGACTCAATTATGGGGCATTCCAGATATGGATCTGATGGCGTCTCGTCAGAACTTCAAGGTTCCTTGCTACGGGTCCAGATCCAGGGATCCCAAGGCGACTCTAGTGGATGCACTAGTAGCGCCTTGGACCTTCAACCTAGCTTATGTGTTTCCACCGTTTCCTCTCATTCCCAGGCTGGTAGCCAGGATCAAGCAGGAGAGGGCCTCGGTGATCTTGATAGCTCCTGCGTGGCCACGCAGGACTTGGTATGCAGACCTGGTGAATATGTCATCAGTTCCACCATGGAAGCTACCTTTGAGACAGGATCTTCTTGTACAGGGTCCATTCGAACATCCAAATCTGGTCTCCCTCCAGCTGACGGCTTGGAAATTGAACGCTTGATTCTATCAAAGCGTGGGTTTTCAGATTCTGTGATAGATACTCTAGTTCAAGCCAGAAAACCGGTAACTAGAAAAATTTACCATAAAATATGGAAAAGATATATCTGCTGGTGTGAATCCAAGGGATTCTTATGGAATAAGATCAAAATCCCTAAGATCCTTTCCTTTCTTCAAGAGGGTTTGGATAAAGGATTATCAGCGAGTTCTCTAAAGGGACAGATTTCTGCTTTATCTGTCTTATTACACAAACGACTGGCAGCTGTGCCAGATGTTCAAGCATTTGTTCAGGCTCTGGTTAGGATCAAGCCTGTTTACAGACCTTTGACTCCTCCCTGGAGTTTAAATCTAGTTCTTTCAGTTCTTCAAGGGGTTCCGTTTGAACCTCTACATTCCATAGATATTAAGTTGCTATCTTGGAAAGTTTTGTTTTTGGTTGCTATTTCTTCTGCTAGAAGAGTTTCAGAGTTATCTGCTCTGCAGTGTTCTCCGCCCTATCTGGTGTTCCATGCAGATAAGGTTGTTTTGCGTACTAAGCCTGGTTTTCTTCCAAAGGTTGTTTCTAACAAAAATATTAACCAGGAGATAGTTGTACATTCTTTGTGTCCGAATCCATTTTCAATGAGGGAACGTTTGTTACACAATTTAGACGTAGTCCGTGCTCTAAAATTCTATTTAGAAGCTAGAAAAGAGTTCAGACAAACTTCTTCTCTGTTTGTCGTCTATTCTGGTAAAAGGAGAGGTCAAAAAGCGACTTCTACCTCTCTTTCCTTTTGGCTTAAAAGCATCATCCGATTGGCTTACGAGACTGCCGGATGGCAGCCTCCTGAAAGAATCACAGCTCACTCCACTAGGGCTGTGGCTTCCACATGGGCCTTCAAGAACGAGGCTTCTGTTGATCAGATATGTAAGGCAGAGACTTGGTCTTCACTGCACACTTTTGCCAAATTTTACAAATTTGATACTTTTGCTTCTTCAGAGGCTATTTTTGGGAGAAAGGTTTTGCAAGCCGTGGTGCCTTCTGTTTAGGTAACCTGATTTGCTCCCTCCCTTCATCCGTGTCCTAAAGCTTTGGTATTGGTTCCCACAAGTAAGGATGACGCCGTGCACCGGACACACCAATGTTGGAGAAAACAGAATTTATGCTTACCTGATAAATTACTTTCTCCAACGGTGTGTCCGGTCCACGGCCCGCCCTGGTTTTTTAATCAGGTTTGATGAATTATTTTCTCTAACTACAGTCACCACGGCACCCTATAGTTTCTCCTGTTTTTTTCCTCCTGTCCGTCGGTCGAATGACTGGGGTGGGCGGAGCCTAGGAGGGACTATATGGACAGCTTTGCTGGGACTCTTTGCCATTTCCTGTTGGGGAAGAGATATTCCCCACAAGTAAGGATGACACCGTGGACCGGACACACCGTTGGAGAAAGTAATTTATCAGGTAAGCATAAATTCTGTTTTTTGCGGATTCTATTCAGAAGGCTTTGTCTGCCATCCCGCCTTCTAATAAATATAAAGGTCTTTTTAAACTTCTCATAAAGTTGATTAAATTTCAAATGACCGACAACATACTGAATTATCCTCCTCTGATGAGGATCTATCTGATTCAGAAGCTCCTTCCTCAGATATTGACACTAACAAATCTACTTATTTATTTAAAATGGAGTACATTCGTTCTTTGTTGAAGAAGTGTTGATTATATTGGATATTGAGGAGACTAGTCCTCTTGATTTTAAAGCTGGTAAACATTTAAATTCTGTTTATAAACCTCCTGTGGTTATTTCAGAGGGTTTTTTTTTCAGTTCCTGATGCTATTTCTGATATGATTTCTAAGGAATGGAATAGGCCTGTACTTCTTTTATTCCTTTAAGGTTTAAAAAATTGTATCCTTTGCCAGCAATTAGATTGGAGTTTTGGGAAAAGATCCCCAAAATTGATGGGGCTATCTCTACTCTTGCCAAACGTACTACTATTCCTGCGGAAGATAGTATTTCTTGTTAAGATCCTTTAGATAGGAGACTTGAATCTTATCTAAGGGAAGCTTATTTATTTTCAGGCCTTCTTCTTAGGCCTGCAATTTCTTTGGCTGATGTTGCAGCTGCTTCAACTTTTTGGTTGGAAACTTTAGCGCAACAAGTATCGAATCATGATTTGTCTAGCATTGTTAACTTGATTCAACATGCCAATAATTTCATTTGTGATGCCATTTTTTGTTATCAAAATTGATGTTAAAACTCTGTCTTTAGCTATTTTAGCTAAAAGAGCTTTGTGGCTTAAATCTTGGAATGCTGATATGACTTCTAAGTCCAGATTGCTATTTCTTTGCTTCCAAGGTAATAAATTATGTGGTTCAATTGGATTCAATATTTTCAACTGTCACTTGCCTCAAGATAAGATCTAAGGGTAAATTTAAAGCTTCTAACCGTTTTTGTTCTTAAATAAAGAACAGAAACCTCATTCTTCCCCAAGGAATCTGTTTCCAATTGGAAGCCTTCTTCAAATTGGAATAAATCCAAGCCATTTAAGAGATCAAAGCCAGCCCCTAAGCCCGCATCGAGGTGTGGATCGTATTCCAGCTCAGCTGGTAGGGGGCAGATTAAGATTTTTCTAAGATGTTTGGATCAATTTGGATCGGTCCAAAATCAATGGATTCAGAATATTGTCTCTCAGGGGTACAGAATAGGATTCAGAGTAAGAACACCTGTGAGAAGATTTTTTTCTCTCACACATTCCAGCAAACTCGGTAAAGGCTCAGGCTTTCCTGAAGTGTGTTTCAGACCTGGAGTTATCTGGGGTAATCATGCCAGTTCCGTTTCAGGAACAGGGTCTGGGGTTTTTATTCAAATCTATTCATTGTCCCAAGGAAAGTAATTTCATTCAGACCAGTTTTGGATCTAAAAATTTTGAATCGATATGTAAGAGTACCAATTTTCAAAATGGTGACTATAAGGTCTATGCTGCTTTTTTGTTCAGCAAGGGCATTATATGCCCACAATAGACTTACAGGATGCATATCTTCATATTCTGATTCATCCAGATTGCTTTAAATTTCTGTGATTCTCTTTTTTAGACAAGCATTACCAATTTGTTGCTCTTCCTTTTTGGCCTAGCGACAGCTCTAGGAATCTTTTCAAAGGTTCTTGGTGTCCTACTCTCTGTTATCAGAGAGCGGGGTGTTGTGGTGTTTCCTTATTTGGACGATATCTTGGTACTTGCTCAGTCTTTACGTTCTGCAGAATCTCACACAAATCAACTACTGTTGTTTCTTCAAAGACATGGTTGGAGGATCAATTTACCAAAAAGTTCATTGATTCCTCAGACAATGGTCACCTTTTTAGGTTTCAAGATAGATTCAGTGTCCACGACTTTGTCTCTAACAGACAAGAGACCATTTAAATTGGTTTCCGCTTGTCGGAACCTTCAGTCTCTATTATTCCCTTCAGTAGCTATGTTATGTGCATGGAAGTTTTAGGTCTCGTGACTGCAGCATCGGATGTGATTCTCTTTGCTCGTCTTTATATGAGACCTCTCCAGCTTTGTATGCTGAATCAGTGATGCAGGGATTATACAAGGATATCACAATTAATATCCTTAAATCTCAGTGTTTGACTATCTCTGACTTGGTGGTTAGATCACCATCGTATAGTTCTAGGGGCCTCTTTGGTTCGTCCAACCTGGACTGTGATCATAACTGATGCACGTCTTTTCAGGTTGGGGAGCTGTTTGGGGATCTCTGACAGCACAAAGGGTTTGGAAATCTCAAGAGGCGAGATTGCCAATCAATATTTTGGAACTCTGTGCAATTTTCAGGGCTCTTCAGGCTTGGCCTCTGTTGAAGAGAGAACCGTTCATTTGTTTTCAGACAGACAATATCACAGCTGTGGCATATGTCAATTATCAGGGTGGGACTCACAGTCCCCTAGCTATGTTAGAAGTATCTCAAATACTTTCTTGGCGGAATCCAGCTCTTGTCTAATTTCTGTGGTACATATCCAAGGTGTAGACAATTGAGAAGCGGATTATCTCAGCCGTCAGTTTCTCCATCCAGATGTGTTTTCTCAGATTGTTCAGATGTGGGGTTTTCCAGAAATAGATCTGATGGCTTCTCATCTAAACAAGAAACTTCCTAGGTACCTGTCCAAGTCTAGGGATCTTCAGGCGGAAGCAGTGGTTGCATTGACACTTCCTTGGTGCTACCAACCTGCTTATATTTTCCAGCCTCTAGTTCTTCTTCCAAGTGTGATATCCAAAATCATCATGGAACAATCATTTGTATTGCTGGTAGCTCCATCATGGCCTCACAGGTTTTGGTATGTGGATCTTGTTCGGATGTCCAGTTGCCAACCTTGGCCTCTTCCATTTAGGTCGGACCTTCTGTTTTAAGGTCCGTTTTTTTCCATCAGGATTTCAAATCATTAAATTTGAAGGTATGGGAATTGAAAGCCTAGTGCTTAGTCATAGAGGTTTCTCTGACTCCGTGATTAATACTATGTTACAGGCTTGTAAATCTGTTTCTAGAAAGATTTATTATCGAGTTTGGAAGACTTATTTTAATGGTGTTCTTTTCATAAATTCGCTTGGCATTCCTAGAATTTTTTCAGTTTCTTCAGGATGGTTTGGATAAGGTTTTGTCTGCAAGTTCCTTGTAGGGACATATATTTGCTTTTTCTGTCTTATTTCACAGAAAGATTGCTAAGCTTCCTGATATTCACTGTTTTAACAGGCTTTGGTTGGTATCAAGCCTGTCATTAAATCAATCTCTCCTCCTTGGAGTCTTAATTTGGTTTTGTTGGCTTTGCAGGCTCCTCCATTTGAGCCTATGCATTCTTTGGATATTAAACTACTTTCTTGGAAAGTGTTGTTCCTTTTGGCCATCTCTTCTGATAGAAGAGTTTCTGAATTATCTACTCTTTATTGTGAATCTCCTTTCTGTTTTTTAATCAGGATAAGGCGGTTTTGCAGACTTCATTTAAATTCTTTCCTAAGGTTGTGATTTCTAGCAACATTTAATAGAGAATTTGTTGTCCCTTCCTTGTGTCCTAATCCTAAGAATTCTTTGGAGAAATCCTTTCATTCTTTGGATGTGATGAGAGCTTTGAAATATTATGTTGAAGCTACTAAAGATTTCAGATAGACTTCTAGTCTATTTGTTATCTTTTCTGGTTCTAGGAAAGGTCAGAGGGCTTCTGACGTTTCCTTGGCTTCGTGGTTAAGCTTTGTTTCATTCAGCGTATTTAGGGTCAGGTCAAGCCCTGTCTCAGAGAATTACAGATCATTCTACTAGATAGGTCTCCACTTCGTGGGCTTTTTAAGAATGAAGCTTCAGTTGATCAGATTTGCAAAGCAGCAACTTGGTCTTCTTTGCATACATTTACTAAAATCTACCGTTTTTTTATGTATTCGCTTCTTCGGAAGCAGTTTTTGGTTGAAAAGTTCTTCAGGCAGCTGTTTCAGTTTGATTCTTCTGCTTATGTTTCTTTCATGTAATTAGCAAGAGTCCATGAGCTAGTGACGTATGGGATATACATTCCTACCAGGAGGGGCAAAATTTCCCAAACCTCAAAATGCCTATAAATACACCCCTCACCACACCCACAAATCAGTTTTACAAACTTTGCCTCCTATGGAGGTGGTGAAGTAAGTTTGTGCTAGATTCTACGTTGATATGCGCTCCGCAGCAGGTTGGAGCCCGGTTTTCCTCTCAGCGTGCAGTGAATGTCAGAGGGATGTGAGGAGAGTATTGCCTATTTGAATTCAATGATCTCCTTCTACGGGGTCTATTTCATAGGTTCTCTGTTATCGGTCGTAGAGATTCATCTCTTACCTCCCTTTTCAGATCGACGATATACTCTTATATATACCATTACCTCTACTGATTCTCGTTTCAGTACTGGTTTGGCTTTCTACTACATGTAGATGAGTGTCCTGGGGTAAGTAAGTTTTATTTTCTGTGACACTCTAAGCTATGGTTGGGCACTTTTATATAAAGTTCTAAATATATGTGTTCAAACATTTATTTGCCTTGACTCAGGATGTTCAACGTTCCTTATTGCAGACAGTCAGTTTCATATTTGGGATAATGCATATGAATAAATCATTTTTTTCTTACCTTAAAAATTTGACTTTTTTCCCTGTGGGCTGTTAGGCTCGCGGGGGCTGAAAATGCTTCATTTTATTGCGTCATTCTTGGCACAGACTTTTTGGCGCAAAAAATTATTTTCTGTTTCCAGCATCATACGTGTCGCCGGAAGTTGCGTCATTTTTTGACGTTTTTTTGCGCCAAAAGTGTTGGCGTTCCGGATGTGGCGTCATTTTTGGCGCCAAAAGTATTTAGGCGCCAAATAATGTGGGCGTCTTTTTTGGCGCTAAAAAATATGGGCGTCACTTTTGTCTCCACATTATTTAAGTCTCATTATTTATTACTTCTGGTTGCTGGAAGCTTGTTCACTGGCATTTTTTCCCATTCCTGAAACTGTCATTTAAGGAATTTGATCAATTTTGCTTTATATGTTGTTTTTTTCTATTACATATTGCAAGATGTCCCAGATTGACCCTGAGTCAGAAGATACTTCTGGAAAGTCGCTGCCTGGTGCTGGATCTACCAAAGTTAAGTGTATCTGCTGTAAACTTGTGGTATCTGTTCCTCCAGCTGTTGTTTGTAATGAATGTCATGACAAACTTGTTAATGCAGATAATATTTCCTTTAGTAATGTTACATTACCTGTTGCTGTTCCATCAACATCTAATACTCAGAGTGTTCCTGTTAACATAAGAGATTTTGTTTCTAAATCCATTAAAAAGGCTATGTCTGTTATTCCTCCTTCTAGTAAACGTAAAAGGTCTTTTAAAACTTCTCATTTTCTTTCATGTAATTAGCAAGAGTCCATGAGCTAGTGACGTATGGGATATACATTCCTACCAGGAGGGGCAAAGTTTCCCAAACCTTAAAATGCCTATAAATACACCCCTCACCACACCCACAATTCAGTTTTACAAACTTTGCCTCCGATGGAGGTGGTGAAGTAAGTTTGTGCTAGATTCTACGTTGATATGCGCTCCGCAGCAAGTTGGAGCCCGGTTTTCCTCTCAGCGTGCAGTGAATGTCAGAGGGATGTGAGGAGAGTATTGCCTATTTGAATGCAGTGATCTCCTTCTACGGGGTCTATTTCATAGGTTCTCTGTTATCGGTCGTAGAGATTCATCTCTTACCTCCCTTTTCAGATCGACGATATACTCTTATATATACCATTACCTCTGCTGATTCTCGTTTCAGTACTGGTTTGGCTTTCTACAAACATGTAGATGAGTGTCCTGGGGTAAGTAAATCTTATTTTTTGTGACACTCTAAGCTATGGTTGGGCACTTTGTTTATAAAGTTCTAAATATATGTATTCAAACATTTATTTGCCTTGACTCAGAATGTTCAGAATGTTCAACATTCCTTATTTTTCAGACAGTCAGTTTCATATTTGGGATAAATGCATTTGTTTCAATCATTTTTTCTTACCTTAAAAAATTTGACTTTTTCCCTGTGGGCTGTTAGGCTCGCGGGGGCAGAAAATGCTTCATTTTATTGCGTCATTCTTGGCGCAGACTTTTTTGGCGCAAAATTTTTTTTCTGTTTCCGGCGTCATACGTGTCGCCGGAAGTTGCGTTATTTTTTGACTTTTTTTGCGTCAAAGATGTCGGCGTTCCGGATGTGGCGTCATTTTTGGCGCCAAAAGCATTTAGGCGCCAAATAATGTGGGCGTCTTTTTTGGCGCTAAAAAATATGGGCGTCATTTTTGTCTCCACATTATTTAAGTCTCATTATTTATTGCTTCTGGTTGCTAGAAGCTTGTTCACTGGCATTTTTTTCCCATTCCTGAAACTGTCATTTAAGGAATTTGATCAATTTTGCTTTATATGTTGTTTTTTTCTTTTACATATTGCAAGATGTTCCACGTTGCAACTGAGTCAGAAGATACTTCAGGAAAATCACTGCACAGTGCTGGAGCTACCAAGCTAAGTGTATCTGCTATAAACTTTTGGTATCTGTTTCTCCAGCTGTTGTTTGTATTGCATGTCATGTCAAACTTATTAATGCAGATAAAATTTCCTTTAGTACTGTTACATTACCTGTTGCTGTTCTGTCAACATCTAATTTTCAGAGTGTTCCTGATAACATAAGAGATTTTATTTTTTAAATCCATTAAGAAGGCTATGTCTGTTATTTCTCCTTCTAGTATACATAAGTCTTTTAAAACTTCTCTTTTTTCAGATGAATTTTTAAATGAACATCATCATTCTGATACTGATAATGGTTCTTCTGGTTCAGAGGTTTCTGTCTCAGAGGTTGATGCTGATAAATCTTTGTATTTGTTCAAGATGGAATTTATTCGTTCTTTACTTAAAGAAGTGTTATTTGCATTAGAAATAGAGGATTCTGGTCCTCTTGATACTAAATGTAAACGTTTAAATAAGGTTTTTAAATCTCCTGTAGTTATTCCAGAAGTGTTTTATCTCCCTGATGCTATTTCTGAAGTAATTTCCAGGGAATGGAATAATTTGGGTAATTTATTTACTCCTTCTAGACGTTTAAGCAAATTATATCCTGTGCCATCTGACAGATTAGAGTTTTTTGGGACAAAAATCCCTAAGGTTATGGGGCTGTCTCTACTCCTGCTAATGTACTACTATTCCTACGGCAGATAGTACTTCATTTAAGGATCCTTTAGATAGGAAAATTGAATCCTTTCTAAGAAAAGCTTACTTATGTTCAGGTAATCTTCTTAGACCTGCTATATTTTTAGCGGATGTTGCTGCAGCTTCAACTTTTTGGTTAGAAGCTTTAGCGCAACAAGTAACAGATCATAATTTTATAGCATTATTATTATTCTATAACATGCTAATAATTTTATTGGTGATACCATCTTTTGATATCATTAGAGTTGATGTCAGGTTTATGTCTCTAGCTATTTTAGCTAGAAAAGCTTTATGGATTAAACTTGGAATGCTGATATGTCTTCTAAGTCAACTTTGCTTTCCCTTTCTTTCCAGGGTAAATAATCATTTTCGTTCCTTTCCTCACAACAAGGAACAAAAGCCTGATCCTTCATCCTCAGGAGCGGTATCAGTTTGGAAACTATTTCCAGTTTGGAATATATCCAAGCCTTATAGAAACCTATAGCCAGCTCCTAAGTACCTATGAAGGTGCAGCCCTTATTCCAGCTCAGCTGGTATGGGGCAGATTACGTTTTCTTCAAAGAAATTTGGATCAATTCCGTTCTTAATCTCTGGTTTCAGAAACATTGTTTCAGAAAGGTACAGAATTGGCTTCAAGTTAAGGCCTCCTGCTAAGAGATTTTTTTCTTTCCCGTGTCCCAGTTAACACAGCAAAGGCTCAGCATTTCTGAAATGTGTTTCAGATCTAGAGTTGGCTGGAGTATTTATGCCAGTTCCAGTTCTGGAACAGGGGCTGGGGTTTTATTTTATCTCTTCATTGTACCAAAGAAGGTCAATTCCTTCAGACCAGTTCCGGATCTATCATTATTGAATCGTTATGTTAGGATACCAACATTCGAGATGGTTACTGTAGGACTATCCTGCCTTTTGTTTAGCAAGGGCATTATATGTCTACAATAGATTTACAGGATGTGTATCTGCATATTCCGATTCATCCAGATCACTTTTAGTGTCTGAGATTCTCTTTTTAGACAAGCCTTACCAGTTTTGTGGCTCTACCGTTTGGCCTAGCCTCAGTTCCAAGAATTTTTTCAAAGGTTCTCGGTGCCCTTCTTTCTGTAATCAGAGAACAGGGTTTTGGTATTTCCTTATTTGGACGATATCTTGGTACTTGCTCAGTCTTCTCATTTTCGGAGAATCTCATACGAATCGACTTGTGTTGTTTCTTCAAGTTCATGGTTGGAGGATCAATTTACCAATCAGTTCATTGATTCCTCAGACAAGGGTAACCTTTTTAGGTTTCTAGATAGATTCAGTGTCTATGACTCTGTCCTTGTCAGACAAGAGAAGTTTAACATTGATATCAGCTTGTCAAAACCTTCAGTCACAATCATTCCCTTTGGTAGCCTTATGCATGGAAATGTTGGGTCTTAGGACTGCCGCATCAGATGCGATCTCCTTTGCTCGTTTTCACATGCGACCTCTTCAGCTCTGTATGCTGAACCAATGGTGCAGGGATTACTCAAAGATATCTCAATTAATATCTTTAAACCGATTTTACGACACTCTCTGACATGGTGGACAGATCACCATCGTTTAGTTCAGGGGGCTTCTTTGTTCTTCCGACCTGGACTATAATCTCAACAGATGCAAGTCTTACAGGTTGGGGAGCTGTGTGGGGGTATCTGATGGCACAAGGGGTTTGGGAATCTCAGGAGGTGAGATTTCCGATCAATATTTTGAAACTCCGTGCAATTTTCAGAGCTCTTCAGTCTTGGCCTCTTCTGAAGAGAGAGTTGTTCATTTGTTTTCAGATAGCCAATGTCACAACTGTGGCATACATCAATCATCAAGGAGGGACTCACAGTCCTCTGGCTATGAAAGAAGTATCTCGAATTTTGGTTTGGGCGGAATCCAGCTCCTGTCTAATCTCTGCGGTTCATATCCCAGGTATGGACAATTGGAAAGCGGATTATCTCAGTCGCCAAACGTTGCATCCGGGCGAATGGTCTCTTCACCCAGAGGTATTTCTTCAGATTGTTCAAATGTGGGAACTTCCAGAAATAGATCTGATGGCTTCTCATCTAAACAAGAAACTTCCCAGGTATCTGTCCAGATCCCAGGATCCTCAGGCGGAGGCAGTGGATGCATTATCACTTCCTTGGAAGTATCATCCTGCCTATATCTTTCCGCCTCTAGTTCTTCTTCCAAGAGTAATCTCCAAGATTCTGAAGGAATGCTCGTTTGTTCTGCTGGTAGCTCCGGCATGGCCTCACAGGTTTTGGTATGCGGATCTTGTCCGGATGGCCTCTTGCCAACCGTGGACTCTTCCGTTAAGACCAGACCTTCTGTCTCAAGGTCCTTTTTTTCCATCAGGATCTGAAATCCTTAAATTTACAGGTATGGAGATTGAATGCTTGATTCTTGGTCAAAGAGGTTTCTCTGACTCTGTGATTAATACTATGTTACAGGCTCGTAAATCTGTATCCAGAGAGATATATTATAGAGTCTGGAAGACTTATATTTCTTGGTGTCTTTCTCATCATTTTTCTTGGCATTCTTTTAGAATACCGAGAATATTACAGTTTCTTCAGGATGGTTTAGATAAGGGTTTGTCCGCAAGTTCCTTGAAAGGTCAAATCTCTGCTCTTTCTGTTCTTTTTCACAGAAAGATTGCTATTCTTCCTGATATTCATTGTTTTGTACAAGCTTTGGTTCGTATAAAGCCTGTCATTAAGTCAATTTCTCCTCCTTGGAGTTTGAATTTGGTTCTGGGGGCTCTTCAAGCTCCTCCGTTTGAACCTATGCATTCATTGGATATTAAATTACTTTCTTGGAAAGTTTTGTTCCTTTTGGCCATCTCTTCTGCCAGAAGAGTTTCTGAATTATCTGCTCTTTCTTGTGAGCCTCCTTTTCTGATTTTTCATCAGGATAAGGCGGTGTTGCGAACTTCTTTTGAATTTTTACCTAAGTTGTGAATTCCAACAACATTAGTAGAGACATTGTGGTTCCTTCATTATGTCCTAATCCTAAGAATTCTAAGGAGAAATCGTTGCATTCTTTGGATGTTATTAGAGCTTTGAAATATTATGTTGAAGCTACTAAGTCTTTCCGAAAGACTTCTAGTTTATTTGTTATTTTTTCCGGTTTTAGAAAGGCCAGAAAACTTCTGCCATTTCTTTGGCATCTTGGTTGAAATCTTTAATTCATCTTGCCTATGTTGAGTCGGGTAAAACTCCGCCTCATAGGATTACAGCTCCTTCTACTAGGTTAGTTTCTACTTCCTGGGCGTTTAGGAATGAAGCTTCGGTTGATCAGATTGCAAAGCGGCAACTTGGTCCTCTTTGCATACTTTTACCAAATTCTACCATTTTGATGTATTTTCTTCTTCTGAAGCAGTTTTTGGTAGAAAAGTAGTTCAGGCAGCGGTTTCAGTTTGAATCTTCTGCTTATGTTTTTCATTAAACTTTATTTTGGGTGTGGATTATTTTCAGCAGGAATTGGCTGTCTTTATTTTATCCCTCCCTCTCTAGTGACTCTTGTGTGGAAAGATCCACATCTTGGGTAGTCATTATCCCATACGTCACTAGCTCATGGACTCTTGCTAATTACATGAAAGAAAACATAATTTATGTAAGAACTTACCTGATAAATTCATTTCTTTCATATTAGCAAGAGTCCATGAGGCCCGCCCTTTTTTGTGGTGGTTATGATTTTTTTGTATAAAGCACAATTATTCCAATTCCTTATTTTATATGCTTTCGCACTTTTTTCTTATCACCCCACTTCTTGGCTATTCGTTAAACTGAATTGTGGGTGTGGTGAGGGGTGTATTTATAGGCATTTTAAGGTTTGGGAAACTTTGCCCCTCCTGGTAGGAATGTATATCCCATACGTCACTAGCTCATGGACTCTTGCTAATATGAAAGAAATGAATTTATCAGGTAAGTTCTTACATAAATTATGTTTTTCAGATGAATTTTTAAATGAACATCATCATTCTGATAATGATTCCTCTGGTTCAGAGGATTCTGTTTCAGAGATTGATGCTGATAAATCTTCATATTTATTCAAAATGGAATTTATTCGTTCTTTACTTAAAGAAGTCTTAATTGCATTAGAAATAGAGGATTCTGATCCTCTTGATACTAAATCTAAACGTTTAAATAAGGTTTTTAAATCTCCTGTAGTTATTCCAGAAGTTTTTCCTGTCCCTGATGCTATTTCTGAAGTAATCTCCAGGGAATGGAATAATTTGGGTAATTAATTTACTCCTTCTAAACGTTTTAAGCAATTATATCCTGTGCCATCTGACAGATTAGAGTTTTGGGACAAAATCCCTTAGGTTGATGGGGCTATCTCCACTCTTGCTAAACGTACTACTATTCCTACGGCAGATAGTACTTCCTTTAAGGATCCTTTAGATAGGAAAATTGAATCCTTTCTAAGAAAAGCTTACTTATGTTCAGGTAATCTTCTTAGACCTGCTATATCTTTAGCGGATGTTGCTGCAGCTTCAACTTTTTGGTTAGAAGCTTTAGCGCAACAAGTAACCGATCATAATTCTCATAGCATTGTTAATCTTCTTCAACATGCTAATAACTTTATTTGTGATGCCATCTTTGATATCATTAGAGTTGATGTCAGGTATATGTCTCTAGCTATTTTAGCTAGAAGAGCTTTATGGCTTAAAACTTGGAATGCTGATATGTCTTCTAAGTCAACTTTGCTTTCCCTTTCTTTCCAGGGTAATAAATTATTTGGTTCTCAGTTGGATTCTATTATCTCAACTGTTACTGGAGGGAAAGGAACTTTTTTACCACAGGATAAAAAATCTAGAGGTAAATTTAGGTCTAATAATCGTTTTCGTTCCTTTCGTCACAACAAGGAACAAAAGCCTGATCCTTCACCCACAGGAGCGGTATCAGTTTGGAAACCATCTCCAGTCTGGAATAAATCCAAGCCTTTTAGAAAACCAAAGCCAGCTCCCAAGTCCACATGAAGGTGCGGCCCTCATTCCAGTCCAGCTGGTAGGGGGCAGATTACGATTTTTCAAAGAAATTTGGATCAATTCAATTCACAATCTTTGGATTCAGAACATTGTTTCAGAAGGGTACAGAATTGGCTTCAAGATAAGGCCTCCTGCAAAGAGATTTTTTCTTTCCCGTGTCCCAGTAAATCCAGCAAAGGCTCAAGCATTTCTGAAATGTGTTTCAGATCTAGAGTTGGCTGGAGTAATTATGCCTGTTCCAGTTCTGGAACAGGGGCTGGGGTTTTATTCAAATCTCTTCATTGTACCAAAGAAGGAGAATTCCTTCAGACCAGTTCTGGATCTAAAAATATTGAATCGTTATGTAAGGATACCAACATTCAAAATGGTAACTATAAGGACTATCCAGCCTTTTGTTCAGCAAGGGCATTATATGTCCACAATAGATTTACAGGATGCATATCTGCATATTCCGATTCATCCAGATCACTATCAGTTTCTGAGATTCTCTTTCCTAGACAAGCATTACCAGTTTGTGGCTCTGCCGTTTGGCCTAGCAACAGCTCCAAGAATTTTTACAAAGGTTCTCGGTGCCCTTCTGTCTGTAATCAGAGAACAGGGTATTGTGGTATTTCCTTATTTGGACGATATCTTGGTACTTGCTCAGTCTTCACATTTAGCAGAATCTCATACGAATCGACTTGTGTTGTTTCTTCGAGATCATGGTTGGAGGATCAATTTACCGAAAAGTTCATTGATTCCTCAGACAAGGGTAACCTTTTTAGGTTTCCAGATAGATTCAGTGTCCATGACTCTGTCTCTGACAGACAAGAGACGTCTAAAATTGATCTCAGCTTGTCGAAACCTTCAGTCTCAATCATTCCCTTCGGTAGCCTTATGCATGGAAATTCTAGGTCTTATGACTGCTGCATCGGACGCGATCCCCTTTGCTCGTTTTCACATGCGACCTCTTCAGCTCTGTATGCTGAACCAGTGGTGCAGGGATTACACAAAGATATCTCAATATCTTTAAAACCGATTGTACGACACTCTCTGACGTGGTGGACAGATCACCATCGTTTAATTCAGGGGGCTTCTTTTGTTCTTCCGACCTGGACTGTAATTTCAACAGATGCAAGTCTGACAGGTTGGGGAGCTGTTTGGGGGTCTCTGACAGCACAAGGGGTTTGGGAATCTCAGGAGGTGAGATTACCAATCAATATTTCTTTCATGTAATTAGCAAGAGTCCATGAGCTAGTGACGTATGGGATATACATTCCTACCAGGAGGGGCAAAGTTTCCCAAACCTCAAAATGCCTATAAATACACCCCTCACCACACCCACAAATCAGTTTTTACAAACTTTGCCTCCTGTGGAGGTGGTGAAGTAAGTTTGTGCTAGATTCTACGTTGATATGCGCTCCGCAGCAGGTTGGAGCCCGGTTTTCCTCTCAGCGTGCAGTGAATGTCAGAGGGATGTGAAGGGAGTATTGCCTATTTGAATTCAATGATCTCCTTCTACGGGGTCTATTTCATAGGTTCTCTGTTATCGGTCGTAGAGATTCATCTCTTACCTCCCTTTTCAGATCTACGATATACTCTTATATATACCATTACCTCTACTGATTCTCGTTTCAGTACTGGTTTGGCTTTCTACTACATGTAGATGAGTGTCCTGGGGTAAGTAAGTCTTATTTTCTGTGACACTCTAAGCTATGGTTGGGCACTTTTATATAAAGTTCTAAATATATGTGTTTAAACATTTATTTGCCTTGATTCAGGATGTTCAACGTTCCTTATTTTCAGACAGTCAGTTTCATATTTGGGATGATGCATATGAATAATTCAATTTTTTCTTACCTTAAAATTTGACTTTTTTCCTGTGGGCTGTTAGGCTTGCGGGGGCTGAAAATGCTTCATTTTATTGCGTCATTCTTGGCGCGGACTTTCTTGGCGCAAAAATTTTTTGTAATTTCCGGCGTCATACGTGTCGCCGGAAGTTGCGTCATTTTTTTGACGTTTTTGCGCCAAAAAATGTCGGCGTTACCGGATGTGGCGCCATTTTTGGCGCCAAAAGCATTTAGGCGCCAAATAATGTTGGCGGCTTTTTTGGCGCTAAAAAATTCGAGCGTCATTGTTGTCTCCACAATATTTAAGTCTCATTATTTATTGCTTCTGGTTGCTAGAAGCTTGTTCATTGGCATTTTTTTTTCCCATTCCTGAAACTGTCATTTAAGGAATTTGATCAATTTTGCTTTATATGTTGTTTTTTCTATTACATATTGCAAGATGTCTCAAATGGACTCTGAATCAGAAGCCACTTTTGGAAAAACGCTTAACTGAGTTTCAGTTCTATCAAAGCTAAGTTCATTTATTTTAAATGTTATAAATGTTTATCTTTAGCTATGGTTTGTAATAAGATATTATGTTATACTTTTACATGCGGAATCCATTAGTATTTATGCTTTATATATTTTCTTTTCTTACAAGAAATATTTAGAAGACTTATAAGAAATATTTTTCTGATTCTATGTTAAAGGCTTTGTCTGACTTCGTGCCTTCTAATAAAATTTTTAGGTCTTTTTCACTTCTTTTTTAATTATTGAAGTTTCAAATGACCAACAACATACTGATTTATCCTTCTCTGATGATGTTTTTTTCAGAAATTTTCTTCATCAGATATTGACACTAACAAATCTACTTTTTTATTATTTTTCAATTATTAAAGTACATTTGTTCTTTGTTGAAAAGGTGTTGATTATTTTGGATATTAAGGTAACTAGTTCTTTAAGACTAGCTGACATTATTTCTGCCTATTTATTTCTTTAGAGGTTTTCTTTCCAATTCCCTATACTAGGGAATGGAATAGGCTGAGAATTTTCTTTTATTCCTTCTTCAAAGGTTTTAAACTATATTCTTTGCCAGCAGTTAAATTCAATTTGGAGGGTTCTCCAATTTATTGGGGCTACTCTAATTCTACTAATTATGCTATTGTTTCTATAGCAAAATAGTATTTATTTTCCTTTAGATAGTTGTATCTTATTTATGGAAAATTATTTAGTTTCAGGTACTTTTCTTGGTCCTGTGATTTATTTGGATATTGCAATTGCTTCATTTTCTCTGTTTACTTTAAGATCAAGTATCAGATTATGATTTATTTTAGCATTGTTAAAGGGACATTTACTAGACTAGGTGCTGTTGCATTTGTCTTGTTGTTTTGCATTTATTGATTATGCAAGTCCACTGTATTGGCTGGTCCTTTAAACCAGACTATCATGCTAATAATTTCATTTGTGTCTTCATTTTATTGAATATCTTCGCAAATGAGGGTTAATCTATGTCTTTAGCTTTTTTAGCTAGAAGAATTTTGTGATTTAAAAAAAATAAAAAAATTTCATTAGATACAATAAATGCATATTTTCATTTTTCTGTTTTCATTCAGATTATTTTCTGAGGATGCGGAATCTCATATGATTCACTTACTCTTCAGGACATAGTTAGAGGATCTTCTTTTCTAAAGCTCTTGATCCCTCACACAAGGGTCACCTTTTTTAGGTTTCCAGATAGTTTGTGTCACTGTCCTTGTCTCTATCATACAAGGGATAATGTTATTGGGTTCCGTCTATCGGTACCTTTAGTCTCTATTATTTCCTTCAGTTGCTATATATGCATAGACGTTTTAGGTCTTATGGCCACAGCATTGGATTCAATTCCCTTTGCTCATTTTCTCTAGAAAGAACCTTTTCAGTCTTTTATAAGTGTTGTTTCTTCAAGAACATGGTTGGAGGATCAATTTACCAAAATGTTTGTTTGATTCCTCAGACAAGGGTAACCTTTTTAGGTTTCCTGATGGATTCAGTGTTCTTGATTCTGTTTCTGACGGACAAGAGGCGTCTGAAATTGGTTTCAGCTTATTGAAACCTTCAGTCTCAATCATTCCCTTCGGTAGCCTTATGCATGGAAATTCTAGGTCTTATGACTGCTGCATTGGATGTGATTCCCTTTGCTCGTTTTCACATGCGACCTCTTCAGCTCTGTATGCTGAACCAGTGGTGCAGGGATTATACAAAGATATCTCAATTAATATCTTTAAAACCGAGTGTTCGACACTCTCTGACGTGGTGGACAGATCACCATTGTTTAGTTCAGGGGGCTTCTTTTTGTTCCTCCAACCTAGACTGTGATCTCAACAGATGCAAATCTGACAGGTTGGGGAGCTGTATGGGGGTTTCTGACAGCACAAGGGGTTTGGGAATCTCAGGAGGTGAGATTACCAATCAACATTTTTGGAACTCCGTGCAATTTTCAGAGCTCTTCAGTCGTGGCCTCTTCTAAAGAGAGAGTCGTTCATTTGTTTCTAGACGGACGATGTCACAACCGTGACATATGTCAATCATCAAGGAGGAACTCACAGTCCTCTGGCTATGAAAGAAGTCTCTCGAATACTTGTATGGGCGGAATCCAGCTCCTGTCTAATTTCTGCGGTTCATATCCCAGGTATAGACAATTGGGAAGCGGATTATCTCAGTCGCTAAACACTACATCCGGGCGAATGGTTTCTTCACCCAGAGGTATTTCTTCAGATTGTTCAAATATGGGGACTTCCAGAAATAGATCTGATGGCTTCTCATCTTAACAAGAAGCTTCCCAGGTATCTGTCCAGATACAGGGATCCTCAGGCGGAAGTAGTGGATGCATTGTCACTTCCTTGGAAGTATCATCCTGCTTATATCTTTCCGCCTATAGTTCTTTTTCCAAGATTCTAAGGAACGTTCGTTTATTCTGCTGGTGGCTCCAGCATGGCCTCACAGGTTTTGGCATGCGGATCTTTTCCGGATGGCCATTTGCCAACCGTGGACTCTTCCGTTGAGACCAGACCTTCTATCGCAAGGTCCTTTTTTCCATCAGGTTCTCAAATCCTTCAATTTGAAGGTATGGAGATTGAATGCTTGATTCTCAATCATAGAGGTTTCTCTGACTCTGTAATTAATACTATGTTACAGGCCTGTATCTAGGAAGATATATTATCGAGTCTGGAAGATTTTCATTTCTAGGTGTTTTTCTCATCTTTTTTCTTGGCATTCTTTTAGAATTCCTAGAATTTTACAGTTTCTTCAGGATGGTTTGGATAAGATTTGTCTGCAAGTTCCTTGAAAGGTCAAATCTCTGCTCTTTCTGTTCTTTTTTCACAGAAAGATTGCTAGTCTTCCTGATATTCATTGTTTTGTACAAGCTTTGGCTCGTATAAAACCTGTTATTAAGTCAATCTCTCCTCCTTGGAGTTTGAATTTGGTTCTGGGGGCTCTTCAAGCTCCTCCGTTTGAACCTATGCATTCGCTAGACATTAAATTACTTTCTTGGAAAGTTTTGTTTCTTTTGGCCATCTCTTCTGCTAAGAAGAGTTTCTGAATTATCTGCTCTTTCTTGTGAGTCTCCTTTTCTGATTTTTCATCAGGATAAGGCGGTGTTGCGAACTTCTTTAAAATTTTTACCTAAGGTTGTGAATTCTAACAACATTAGTAGAGAAATTGTGGTTCCTTCATTGTGTCCTAATCCTAAGAATTCTAAGGAAAACTCGTTGCATTCTTTGGATGTAGTTAGAGCTTTGAAATATTATGTTGAAGCTACTAAGGATTTCCGAAAGACTTCTAGTCTATTTGTTATCTTTTCCGGTTCGAGGAAAGGTCAGAAGGCTTCTGCCATTTCTTTGGCATCTTGGTTAAAATCTTTGTTTCATCATGCCTATGTCGAGTCGGGTAAAACTCCGCCTCAAAGGATTACAGCTCATTCTACTAGGTCAGTTTCTACTTCCTGGGCGTATAGGAATGAAGCCTCAGTTGATCAGATTTGCAAAGCAGCAACTTGGTCTTCTTTGCATACTTTTACTAGATTCTACCATTTTGATGTGTTTTCTTCTTCTGAAGCAGTTTTTGGTAGAAAAGTACTTCAGGCAGCTGTTTCAGTTTGATTCTTCTGCTTATAATTTCAGTTTTTTTCATTATAAGATTTAAACTTTATTTTGGGTGTGGATTATTTTCAGCGGAATTGGCTGTCTTTATTTTATCCCTCCCTCTCTAGTGACTCTTGCGTGGAAGATCCACATCTTGGGTAGTCATTATCCCATACGTCACTAGCTCATGGACTCTTGCTAATTACATGAAAGAAAACATAATTTATGTAAGAACTTACCTGATAAATTCATTTCTTTCATATTAGCAAGAGTCCATGAGGCCCACCCTTTTGTGGTGGTTATGATTTTTTTGTATAAAGCACAATTATTCCAATTCCTTATTTTTTATGCTTTCGCACTTTTTTCTTATCACCCCACTTCTTGGCTATACGTTAAACTGATTTGTGGGTGTGGTGAGGGGTGTATTTATAGGCATTTTGAGGTTTGGGAAACTTTGCCCCTCCTGGTAGGAATGTATATCCCATACGTCACTAGCTCATGGACTCTTGCTAATATGAAAGAAATGAATTTATCAGGTAAGTTCTTACATAAATTGTTTTTGGAACTCCGTGCAATTTTCAGAGCTCTTCAGTCATGGCCTCTTCTAAAGAGAGAATCGTTCATTTGTTTTCAGACAGACAATGTCACAACTGTGGCATATATCAATCATCAAGGAGGGACTCACAGTCCTCTGGCTATGAAAGAAGTATCTCGAATACTGGTATGGGTGGAATCCAGCTCCTGTCTAATTTCTGCGGTTCATATCCCAGGTATAGACAATTGGGAAGCGGATTATCTCAGTCGCCAAACGTTACATCCGGGCGAATGGTCTCTTCACCCAGAGGTATTTCTTCAGATTGTTCAAATGTGGGGACTTCCAGAAATAGATCTGATGGCTTCTCATCTAAACAAGAAACTTCCCAGGTATCTGTCCAGATCCAGGGATCCTCAGGCGGAAGCAGTGGATGCATTGTCACTTCCTTGGAAGTATCATCCTGCCTATATCTTTCCGCCTCTAGTTCTTCTTCCAAGAGTAATCTTCAAGATTCTGAAGGAATGCTCGTTTGTTCTGCTGGTGGCTCCAGCATGGCCTCACAGGTTTTGGTATGCGGATTTTGTCCGGATGGCTTCTTGCCAACCATGGACTCTTCCGTTAAGACCAGACCTTTTATCGCAGGGTCCTTTTTACCATCAGGATCTCAAATCCTTAAATTTAAAGGTATGGAGATTGAACGCTTGATTCTTAGTCAAAGAGGTTTCTCTGACTCTATGATTAATACTATGTTACAGGCTCGTAAATCTGTATCTAGGAAGATATATTATCGAGTCTGGAAGACTTATATTTCTTGGTGTCTTTCTCATCATTTTTCCTGGCATTCTTTTAGAATTCCGATAATTTTACAGTTTCTTCAGGATGGTTTGGATAAAGGTTTGTCTGCAAGTTCCTTGAAAGGACAAATCTCTGCTCTTTCTGTTCTTTTTCACAGAAAGATTGCTAATCTTCCTGATATTCATTGTTTTGTACAAGCTTTGGTTCGTATAAAACCTGTTATTAAGTCAATTTCTCCTCCTTGGAGTTTGAATTTGGTTCTGGGGGCTCTTCAAGCTCCTCCGTTTGAACCTATGCATTCATTGGACATTAAATTACTTTCTTGGAAAGTTTTGTTTCTTTTGGCCATCTCTTCTGCTAGAAGAGTTTCTGAATTATCTGCTCTTTCTTGTGAGTCTCCTTTTCTGATTTTCCATCAGGATAAGGCGGTGTTGCGAACTTCTTTTACATTTTTACCTAAGGTTGTGAATTCTAACAACATTAGCAGAGAAATTGTGGTTCCTTCATTATGTCCTAATCCTAAGAATTCTAAGGAGAGATCATTGCATTCTTTGGATGTAGTTAGAGCTTTGAAATATTATGTTGAGGCTACTAAGAATTTCCGAAAGACTTCTAGTCTATTTGTTATCTTTTCCGGTTCTAGGAAAGGTCAGAAGGCCTCTGCCATTTCTTTGGCATCTTGGTTGAAATCTTTAATTCATCATGCTTATGTCGAGTCGGGTAAAACTCTGCCTCAAAGGATTACAGCTCATTCTACTAGGTCAGTTTCTACTTCCTGGGCGTTTAGGAATGAAGCTTCGGTTGATCAGATTTGCAAAGCAGCAACTTGGTCTTCTTTGCATACTTTTACTAAATTCTACCATTTTGATGTGTTTTCTTCTTCTGAAGCAGTTTTTGGTAGAAAAGTACTTCAGGCAGCTGTTTCAGTTTGATTCTTCTGCTTATAATTTCAGTTTTTTTCATTATAAGATTTAAACTTTATTTTGGGTGTGGATTATTTTCAGCGGAATTGGCTGTCTTTATTTTATCCCTCCCTCTCTAGTGACTCTTGCGTGGAAGATCCACATCTTGGGTAGTCATTATCCCATACGTCACTAGCTCATGGACTCTTGCTAATTACATGAAAGAAAACATAATTTATGTAAGAACTTACCTGATAAATTCATTTCTTTCATATTAGCAAGAGTCCATGAGGCCCACCCTTTTTTTGTGGTGGTTATGATTTTTTGTATAAAGCACAATTATTCCAATTCCTTATTTTTTATGCTTTCGCACTTTTGTCTTATCACCCCACTTCTTGGCTATGCGTTAAACTGATTTGTGGGTGTGGTGAGGGGTGTATTTATAGGCATTTTGAGGTTTGGGAAACTTTGCCCCTCCTGGTAGGAATGTATATCCCATACGTCACTAGCTCATGGACTCTTGCCAATATGAAATAAATGAATTTATCAGGTAAGTTCTTACATAAATGATGTTTTTTTTATTTTTATAAGGTGACTTTATTTTTTAATATATAAATTTGCTACCGTGATCATCCATTCTCCGCACACACTCAACTTCTTATCTTTTTGTGTCTTTACGTATAGAGTGGTCCCACCCGCTCTATACGTAGCAGAAATGCGCGTTCACAAGCACGGAACGCATTGCGCATGCGCAAATCCACGATCGTTGCTTCAATGTGCATGCGATTCTCTGATCGGGTACCCTTGCATGTTTAGTATTATAGTAAATTGTAGTGGATTACTTATCTTGATATTCTCTAAATAGATGTATGCACTAGAGCAGGGAATTGAATAACACACACCCGAGGGCACCTGTGGGACTTAGTGTGTGGGAGTTTTCGAGCCCTGTGATTATATGCACATAATGGTAGGTCTGTAGAGGGAAGATTGCTGCTGTTGCAGGTCTCAAGCCAAAGGTTGCTGCTGCTGCAGCAAGCTTTGACTGTGAATCTGGTGACGGCAGTTGTAGTTCCCATGCGGTCTTGGGAACTACAGTTCCCATCATGCTGTGCCTTTTAGAACAACATGATTTAGAATAAATGCTCCTGATCATCAACCTCCAGTTTCATTGCACTGACAGAATCCACTGTACTTCAGGCAGCAGTCAAGGAGGCTAAGCTATCTCCAGCTGTAACCACTTCAGGATGTTATTAAATTAGCCCCACAAAAGTCTTGTTGAACGGTGCAACATTACAGAGAAAAAGCCCAGGCTGCATCAAACTCTTAGCAGTGGCAGAAGCACAGTACAGAACAGTTTATACAGAAGAAATCAAATGTATACATGTGCAGCTCATAATAACATCTTAGCCTGGAGAAGACATAACTGAACTATATTGCTTAAAGTGGTACCTTTTCTGTGAAGTCTGTACTGCGTTGCTTACTTAGTTTGGTGTCTCCTGAGCTATTTGCTTGTTAGCCTAGACTTTTGAACCTGTTGGTTCCGCGGAGGGCTCAACAAATCCCAGGGAATATAAAGCTCTTTAAGGAGAATATCCTAGAATACTATGTATATATCTATAGTCAAATCCTTCTATTGATACTAAAAAGATGTGTAGTTTGTGTGGCTTCTAAATTTCTGGTAATGATCTGTATAGTGTTTTCCATGGTGATGTTTATAAGATAGTATTATATGTATTGCATGAAAAAGACTTGTGTGTAAACATAATCTGAAACTAGAATTATAGACTACTATAGACAGCAAGTGCATGCTAGACAACTCTACTGTTGATAGAGACGAACACACCTCCACATGTCTGAAAAGAAAACCATTTGTTCAACCCTGAAATATTCATTAAAAAATAAAGGCTGAAATGTACTTTTAAATGCCATATTGGATTAAACAAAAATGAGTACAATGGAATTACTATATAATGTTTTGATATATTTTGAGCAGACCAGCTGTCTAGAACACTAGATTAATAATAATTAAATTTCCACTTTTCCAGTGAATATTAATAGCCTATAATTTGCTATTTTCATGATTATTTCTCCTGCACAGGTTGGGACATCTTCTGTTGTCTACCCCGCTGCAATGTTTGCACCACAAGTAGCCGCAAGAGGGATGCCAGTGGCAGAATTTAATATGGAAACAACACCAGCTACCACTGGCTTTACGTAAGAAACCATTTTTACACATAAATCAGGGGTTTCAAGGAGATTGGAAGTGTACAATAAAGTTCCAAGATCCAAATTTACCTTCTATTGATATTCATTGTTGAAACTTGGCTCCTTTCCATGATAGCATACCTAGGTTGGCTGAGGAGTTTGCTTGTTTTGAGCAATATATTATAGTATTGTTTGCAATAATGTTAACACAAATGTTATAAATATAGTTCTCCCCAAGCCTAAATCCGTATGTTCTCATGATAAGGATCTTTCCCTTTATTTAAATGAATACATTGTCTTTGGTCTAGAATATAGCACAGTAATGTCTGTGTACACCCCAACAGATTTGTCAGAAAACATTTACTTACCTTTCTGAAACAACATATTCTATGGGACACTATACTACAAAATACTCCTACAAATGTGGGCCATTGATTGCAACCAAGATTTGTTAATTTGCACCCACAACAAAGTATTTTTCCTACCAAATTCATTCAAGACCATGTTGCAAAAATGAATACACCCCAATGAAAGTCATAGGAACAAAGCTAAATGTCTGACAACAAATTCCTAATTAATAAGAATTCAACTACAGGTGAGTCTAATTATTCATTAAACAGATGTCCAGCAGATAGTTGATTATAAAAGGGTGTTACTTACCAAAGAAAACCCCTTTCCATGTCATGCTGTCAGCAATAGTACCACATGGAAGAGAAATGTCACAAGGCCTGAGAAAATAATTTCTTTACACAAGAGAGGTGAAGGCTCTACAAGAAGATCTGCAAAGCTTTACTTATCAGAATACTTTAAAGTAATATAAAAATGTAACACAAAAGGAACTGCAGCCATCCACGGAAGTTAACACCTCGACAGGAGCGTCTTCTGATGAGAAGGGTTGAAGAAAAATGCCATGCAAGTTCACTGCAGTTAGCTAAAGTAGAAGAAAGATTAACTGGGGTGATTGTTTCCTGTGACACAATACGGCATACACTGTAGAAGAATGACATGCATGGGTGTCGTCCACGAAGGAAGCCTCTCCCAAAGCCCCTAGAATTTGCAAGGACACATGCTAAAAAAGAAGACTACTACTGGGACTCTGTATTCTGTAGTGATGAGACCAAGATAAATGTTTTTGGAACTGATGACTTTAAAACTGTATAGTGTTGCATAGGTGAGGAGTACAATGAAAAATGCATGATGCCTACAGTGAAACATGGTGGTGGCAGTGTCCTTCTGTGGGACTGCATGAGTGCTGCTGGTGTCGGGGAGCTGCATTGTATTGATGGTATCATGAATTCACAGATGTACTGCTCTATATTGAAAGAGAAGATGCTACCATCACTCCGTGTCCTTGCTCGTCGTGCAGTTTTCCAACATGGCAATGATCCAAAACACACATCTAAGGCCACTGTTGCATTTCTGAAGAAGAACAGGGGGAAAGTGATGCAGTGACCAAGTATGTCTCCTGATATGAACCCAAGCGAACACATATGGGGAATTCTGAAGAGACAAGCATTGAGAGCATTACTCTCCAGCCAGCATCCATGCTCTAAAAGAGGTCGTTCTTGAATAATGGAAAAAGATAGATGTTGCAATATGTCGCCAACTTGTTAATTCCATGCCTAGAAGACTTGGTGCTGTCCTTACTAATCATGGAGGTCATACAAAATACTAGATGTAGTAGTTTTTGTTGTGGGGTGTATTCATTTGTGCATCACCTTCTTTGAGTAAACCTGAAGATTTTGTAATCTTAGTTATATTATTAACCTTACTTTCATGTAATGAGGTAAACAAATGTTCTATAAAACTCAGTTTTGTCAAAATTCTGGAAACTGTGTTCATTGAGATATTGATTAAAATCTTACTTTTCAAAAGGGGTGTACTCATTTATGCTGAGTACTGTATGTGTGTGTGTATATATGTGTGTGTATGTATATACATATATATATATATATAACTCTTAATTTCACACACTAATTTTAAAGATTTTCATAATTTAATATGGATTAATTTAGTTGACGATTGCTGTTATGTAGATATATTTATCGATAAGTAACATAATACATTTATAATAAAGCAAAACATCTTTGAGAATACTTGAATCTTAACGATATACATTTTTCCTATATTTTGGTTCTTTCAGTTGTAGTTCATTAAAATGTAACCGTATGGCTGTGTAAATAGCGCAGAAGGGGTAAATGGACTATCTGAATCATGAGTTTTGACTTGACTGTCCCTTTAACACCAGATACATGTCCCTGAACTCAGCTCATATCCTTTTCAGACCTTAAAACAAACTAACACCCTTTGCTCCTACCTCAGCCCTTTATATGATATCCAAAACAAGCTGTTTGCTACTACTCCCTTATTAAGCTATTTACAGCTTATCCCAGACCATATTCATACCCCTGCTCATTTACTTAGCCCTAGACTGAATGCCTGACCCCCTCAGCTTTTCAGGCAATTGTGCATTTTCCTAAATGTGACAAATTAGAATCAGATATGTTTTGTTTGTTTTTAGGAATTTCATTTGTAACACACACCATATATATAGTTCTTTAAAACTGTATCACTTACATGATACCTATACATAGAAAAAAAACATGACAAAGAAAGTAATATTCATGTTGCCACATTTTTGCATCTAACATCATCACATATGTAGCTTATGAGGCTCATGACATTAGTTGGTTAGTTACCTGGCATATTTTACTGGGGCCTTATATGTGTCACGTGTCTCTGTCACTATTATACACTTTCCCTGACAATTTCCCTAAGACAAATGGTATATCAGTGTCTTTCAACTGCAGTGCTCATAATGTAAAGATTTAAAGATTTCCCTACCTGAGTACAGGTGAGTCAGTCACATTGAGTGAGAAGCTGACCAGCTTGGGCACAAAAATATAGTTTGGTATTTCAGGGGGTGCTTGAGGGTTGAACTGAGGAAAAATGGGTTTCTGTCATACATTGCATGTTTACATTAGCTACTTCAGGGCAATAAAATAATGAAAGAAGCCACAGTGTACCCCTTGTCACTGCTTCAGGTATCCCAAGGGGTGCATTACCACAGCTTGAGAAACGAGGCTCTCTGTGAACTATGAAAGTTTAGTTTTGACGTTTGTTTACCTTTAATTATATTCCTATGTATGCTGTGCTAGCCTTGGCAGCAAATATAGTAATACTGAAACGATATCACTATGTACTGTATGTTATTACTCCTAAACTACATTTGGATGTGATTATAAATGTATCGAACTATGATCTATATATATATATTTATTAGAATGCAGGTCCTTTAATCTCTAACCTGGTGGATTTCATTATAAGTAAATTTTCATCATACATATGCACATTTCTTTGCTGATAGTGTGACCAGGATTAGAAAACATTGTTATAATTATCAAAGCATATTGTTTAGGGTCAACACTTTCTCATCATTTACTCGTCTTTACTGATGTTCCAATATTTAGCTTGTTTGCTACTAAATAGAGAAGTCAGATGTAACTTATTTGGTCTTGTTTTTTTTTTTTTTTTTTTTTAATACCAGATTTCATTTCCAAGGACCATGTGGAAAGACTCTGCCACCTGCCCTCGCCCCCCATGAGACTGAAATAATTTCTTGAGGATACACAATGAACTCCTGTATTTTCCAGATATGTAATGGAAATCCATGCGAACAAAACATCATTTACTGTTAGAAGATACAAGACCGTATCTACAACAGGATCTACAGAAAAGCACTTGTCAGCAATATGTGAATGGATTATAACAACCTTATTGGTGTTTCTGAAGTTGCATTTTGGAACATAATTTGCCACAAAAACCCACTTAATGCATTTAAAGGCAAAATTTCAAATTCTGCTATATGCTATTATGTTCCCTTTGGTGTCTATTTACATTTCTGCTTTGTGAAATTTATATTGAATGTTTGCTTTAAGATCCTATTTAAGAATAGATTTTCTCATTACTAATGAAATAGTGGCAGTTTAAAAGTAAGGTTAATGGGTGCACTAAATAAAGTTACAGGTTTTTTACAGAAAGCTTTAATTTGACAAAATTGTCAAATGTTTGTTCTTAGGTCAAATTAAGTAATTTTTTTTTTTTGTATTGTACATTTACCAAAGGTGGATACATGTATAACTCTTCTGCTGCGTTGGGATGATTAATACTAAGAACAATAATGCCAAATCAGAATAAATCATTACAAAAATCAAGTGGAAATACCAAATACTAAGCTTTTAAAAATATCTAAATCAAATAAACTTCAAAAAATATCGGAGTGTGGAAGAACAATTGCCTTACATAAAATGCTGTGGTCCATTATGTTGCACTGTCTTGTAAAAACCATGTGTATTTTGGACTTATTTGATTGTAAGCACAAATACATTTTTAGATGTATAAAAATGAGAATAAACTATATTATCCTATTTTAATTGTACTATTTTACTTTGTAACAGATGCCGGCATCGCTTATTGTAATACAATTATAAAAAAAATATAAACTTTTTTATTATACTCTTGTGTAATCCACATTCCTTATATAGTTCTTTACCTCTCATATGCTGTTTCTCCAACATAGGTGTGTCCGGTCCACGGCGTCATCCTTACTTGTGGGATATTCTCTTCCCCAACAGGAAATGGCAAAGAGCCCAGCAAAGCTGGTCACATGATCCCTCCTAGGCTCCGCCTTCCCCAGTCATTCTCTTTGCCGTTGTACTGGCAACATCTCCACGGAGATGGCTTAGAGTTTTTTGGTGTTTAACTGTAGTTTTTATTACTTCAATCAAGAGTTTGTTATTTTAAAATAGTGCTGGTATGTACTATTTACTCTGAAACAGAAAAGTGATGAAGATTTCTGTTTGTAAGAGGAAAATGATTTTAGCAACCGTTACTAAAATCGATGGCTGTTTCCACACAGGACTGTTGAGAGGAATTAACTTCAGTTGGGGGAAACAGTGAGCAGACTTTTGCTGCTTGAGGTATGACACATTTCTAACAAGTCTATATAATGCTGGAAGCTGTCATTTTCCCTATGGGATCCGGTAAGCCATTTTTATTACATAAGAATAAAGGACTTCACAAGGGCTTTTAAGACTGGTAGACATTTTCTGGGCTAAAACGATTGATATATAAGCATTTTTAATACTTCATAGCTTTGAGGAATTATTTTATTCTTGGGAATTATGTAAAATAACCGGCAGGCACTGTATTGGACACCTTGTTCTCTAGGGGCTTTCCCTAATCATAGGCAGAGCCTCATTTTCGCGCCTCTATTGCGCAGTTGTTTTTGAGAAGCATGACATGCAGATGCATGTGTGAGGAGCTCAGATACATAGAAAAGGCTTTCTGAAGGCGTCATTTGGTATCGTATTCCCCTTTGGGCTTGGTTGGGTCTCAGCAAAGCAGATACCAGGGACTGTATAGGGGTTAAACATAAAAACGGCTCCGGTTCCGTTATTTTAAGAGTTAAAGCTTTCAAATTTGGTGTGCAATACTTTTAAGGCTTTAAGACACTGTGGTGAATTTTGAACAATTCCTTCATACTTTTTCACATTTGCAGTAATAAAGTGTGTTCAGTTTAAAATTTAAAGTGACAGTAACGGTTTTATTTTAAAACGTTTTTTGTACTTTGTTATCAAGTTTATGCCTGTTTAACATGTCTGAACTACCAGATAGACTGTGTTCTGTATGTGGGGAAGCCAAGGTTCCTTCTCATTTAAATAGATGTGATTTATGTGACACAAAATTTAGAGAAAATGATGCCCAAGATGATTCCTCAAGTGAGGGGAGTAAGCATGGTACTGCATCATCCCCTCCTTCGTCTACGCCAGTCTTGCCCACACAGGAGGCCCCTAGTACATCTAGTGCGCCAATACTCCTTACTATGCAACAATTAACGGCTGTAATGGATAATTCTATCAAAAACATTTTAGCCAAAATGCCCACTTATCAGCGAAAGCGCGACTGCTCTGTTTTAGAAAATACGGAAGAGCATGAGGACGCTGATGATATTGGTTCTGAAGTGCCCCTACACCAGTCTGAGGGGGCCAGGGAGGTTTTGTCTGAGGGAGAAATTTCAGATTCAGGGAAAATTTCTCAACAAGCTGAACCTGATGTGATTACATTCAAATTTAAATTGGAACATCTCCGCGCTCTGCTTAAGGAGGTGTTATCTACTCTGGATGATTGTGAGAATTTGGTCATTCCAGAGAAATTATGTAAGATGGACAAGTTCCTAGAGGTCCCGGGGCCCCCCGAAGCTTTTCCTATACCCAAGCGGGTGGCGGATATTGTAAACAAAGAATGGGAAAGGCCCAGCATACCTTTCGTCCCTCCCCCTATATTTAAGAAATTGTTTCCTATGGTCGACCCTAGAAAGGACTTATGGCAGACAGTCCCCAAGGTCGAGGGGGCGGTTTCTACTCTAAACAAACGCACCACTATACCCATAGAAGATAGTTGTGCTTTCAAAGATCCTATGGATAAAAAATTAGAGGGTTTGCTTAAAAAGATGTTTGTTCAGCAAGGTTACCTTCTACAACCAATTTCATGCATTGTTCCTGTCACTACAGCAGCGTGTTTCTGGTTCGATGAACTAGAAAAGGCGCTCAATAAAGATTCTTCTTATGAGGAGATTTTGGACAGAATTCATGCTCTCAAATTGGCTAATTCTTTCACCTTAGACGCCACTTTGCAATTGGCTAGATTAGCGGCGAAAAATTCTGGGTTTGCTATTGTGGCGCGCAGAGCGCTTTGGCTAAAATCTTGGTCAGCGGATGCGTCTTCCAAGAACAAATTGCTTAACATTCCTTTCAAGGGGAAAACGCTGTTTGGCCCTGACTTGAAAGAGATTATTTCTGATATCACTGGGGGTAAGGGCCACGCCCTTCCTCAGGATAGATCTTTCAAGGCTAAAAATAAACCAAATTTTCGTCCCTTTCGCAGAAACGGACCAGCCCCAAGTGCTACATCCTCTAAGCAAGAGGGTAATACTTCTCAAGCCAAGCCAGCCTGGAGGCCAATGCAAGGCTGGAACAAAGGTAAGCAGGCCAAGAAACCTGCCACTGCTACCAAGACAGCATGAGATGTTGGCCCCCGATCCGGGACCGGATCTGGTGGGGGGCAGACTCTCTCTCTACGCTCAGGCTTGGGCAAGAGATGTTCTGGATCCTTGGGCGCTGGAAATAGTCTCCCAAGGTTATCTTCTGGAATTCAAGGGGCTTCCCCCAAGGGGGAGGTTCCACAGGTCTCAATTGTCTTCAGACCACATAAAAAACAGGCATTCTTACATTGTGTAGAAGACCTGTTAAAAATGGGAGTGATTCATCCTGTTCCATTAGGAGAACAAGGGATGGGGTTCTACTCCAATCTGTTCATAGTTCCCAAAAAAGAGGGAACATTCAGACCAATCTTAGATCTCAAGATCCTAAACAAGTTTCTCAAGGTTCCATCATTCAAAATGGAAACCATTCAAACAATTCTTCCTTCCATCCAGGAAGGTCAATTCATGACCACGGTGGATTTAAAGGATGCGTATCTACATATTCCTATCCACAAGGAACATCATCGGTTCCTAAGGTTCGCCTTTCTGGACAAGCATTACCAGTTTGTGGCACTTCCGTTCGGATTAGCCACTGCTCCAAGAATTTTCACAAAGGTACTGGGGTCCCTTCTAGCGGTGCTAAGACCAAGGGGCATTGCAGTAGTACCTTACTTGGACGACATTCTGATTCAAGCGTCGTCCCTTCCACAAGCAAAGGCTCACACGGACATCGTCCTGGCCTTTCTCAGATCTCACGGGTGGAAAGTGAACGTAGAAAAAAGTTCTCTATCTCCGTCAACAAGAGTTCCCTTCTTGGGAACAATAATAGACTCCTTAGAAATGAGGATTTTTCTGACAGAGGCCAGAAAATCAAAACTTCTAAACTCTTGTCAAGTACTTCATTCTGTTCCTCTTCCTTCCATAGCGCAGTGCATGGAAGTAATAGGTTTGATGGTCGCGGCAATGGACATAGTTCCTTTTGCGCGAATTCATCTGAGACCATTACAACTGTGCATGCTCAGTCAGTGGAATGGGGATTATACAGACTTGTCTCCGATGATACAAGTAGATCAGAGGACCAGAGATTCACTCCGTTGGTGGCTGTCCCTGGACAACCTGTCACAGGGGATGAGCTTCCGCAGACCAGAGTGGGTCATTGTCACGACCGACGCCAGTCTGGTGGGCTGGGGCGCGGTCTGGGGACTCCTGAAAGCTCAGGGTCTTTGATCTCGGGAAGAATCTCTTCTCCCGATAAATATTCTGGAACTAAGAGCGATATTCAATGCTCTCAAGGCTTGGCCTCAGCTAGCAAAGGCCAAATTCATACGGTTTCAATCGGACAACATGACGACTGTTGCGTACATCAACCATCAGGGGGGAACAAGGAGTTCCCTGGCGATGGAAGAAGTGACCAAAATCATTCAATGGGCGGAGACTCACTCCTGCCACTTGTCTGCAATCCACATCCCAGGAGTGGAAAATTGGGAAGCGGATTTTCTGAGTCGTCAGTCATTTCATCCGGGGGAGTGGGAACTCCATCCGGAAATCTTTGCCCAAATTACTCAGTTGTGGGGCATTCCAGACATGGATCTGATGGCCTCTCGTCAGAACTTCAAGGTTCCTTGCTACGGGTCCAGATCCAGGGATCCCAAGGCGACTCTAGTAGATGCACTAGTAGCACCTTGGACCTTCAAACTAGCACATGTGTTCCCACCGTTTCCTCTCATCCCCAGGCTGGTAGCCAGGATCAATCAGGAGAGGGCATCGGTGATCTTGATAGCTCCTGCGTGGCCACGCAGGACTTGGTATGCAGACCTGGTGAATATGTCATCGGCTCCACCATGGAAGCTACCTTTGAGACGGGACCTTCTTGTTCAAGGTCCGTTCGAACATCCGAATCTGGTCTCACTCCAACTGACTGCTTGGAGATTGAACGCTTGATTTTATCAAAGCGAGGGTTCTCAGATTCTGTCATTGATACTCTTGTTCAAGCCAGAAAGCCTGTAACTAGAAAAATCTACCATAAAATATGGAAAATATAATATCTGTTGGTGTGAATCTAAAGGATTCCCTTGGGACAAGATAAAAATTCCTAAGATTCTATCCTTTCTTCAAGAAGGTTTGGAGAAAGGATTATCTGCAAGTTCTTTGAAGGGACAGATTTCTGCTTTGTCTGTGTTACTTCACAAAAAGCTGGCAGCTGTGCCAGATGTTCAAGCTTTTGTTCAGGCTCTGGTTAGAATCAAGCCTGTTTACAAACCTTTGACTCCTCCTTGGAGTCTCAATTTAGTTCTTTCAGTTCTTCAGGGGGTTCCGTTTGAACCCTTACATTCCGTTGATATTAAGTTATTATCTTGGAAAGTTTTGTTTTTGGTTGCAATCTCTTCTGCTAGAAGAGTTTCAGAGTTATCTGCTCTGCAGTGTTCTCCTCCTTATCTGGTGTTCCATGCAGATAAGGTGGTTTTGCGTACTAAACCTGGTTTTCTTCCGAAAGTTGTTTCTAACAAAAACATTAACCAGGAGATAGTCGTGCCTTCTTTGTGTCCGAATCCAGTTTCAAAGAAGGAACGTTTGTTGCACAATTTGGATGTAGTTCGTGCTCTAAAATTCTATTTAGATGCTACAAAGGATTTTAGACAAACATCTTCCTTGTTTGTTGTTTATTCTGGTAAAAGGAGAGGTCAAAAAGCAACTTCTACCTCTCTCTCTTTTTGGCTTAAAAGCATCATCAGATTGACCTATGAGACTGCCGGGCGGCAGCCTCCTGAAAGAATCACAGCTCATTCCACTAGGGCCGTGGCTTCCACATGGGCCTTCAAGAACGAGGCTTCTGTTGATCAGATATGTAAGGCAGCGACTTGGTCTTCACTGCACACTTTTACTAAATTTTACAAATTTGATACTTTTGCTTCTTCTGAGGCTATTTTTGGGAGAAAGGTTTTGCAAGCCGTGGTGCCTTCCATCTAGGTGACCTGATTTGCTCCCTCCCTTCATCCGTGTCCTAAAGCTTTGGTATTGTTTCCCACAAGTAAGGATGACGCCGTGGACCGGACACACCTATGTTGGAGAAAACAGAATTTATGTTTACCTGATAAATTACTTTCTCCAACGGTGTGTCCGGTCCACGGGCCGCCCTGGTTTTTTAATCAGGTCTGATAATTTATTTTCTTTAACTACAGTCACCACGGTATCATATGATTTCTCCTATGCAAATATTCCTCCTTTACGTCGGTCGAATGACTGGGGAAGGCGGAGCCTAGGAGGGATCATGTGACCAGCTTTGCTGGGCTCTTTGCCATTTCCTGTTGGGGAAGAGAATATCCCACAAGTAAGGATGATGCCATGGACCGGACACACCGTTGGAGAAAGTAATTTATCAGGTAAACATAAATTCTGTTTTTGTACAGCGCGTTCCCATATCCCCTTGTTCCAGTCCTGGAACAAAGGCAAGCAGGCCAGAAAGACTGCTGCTGCCTCTAAGACAGCATGAAGGAACGGCCCCCTATCCGGCGACGGATCTAGTAGGGGGCAGACTTTCTCTCTTCGCCCAGGCGTGGGCAAGAGATGTTCAGGATCCCTGGGCGTTGGAGATCATATCTCAGGGATATCTTCTGGACTTCAAAGCTTCCCCTCCACAAGGGAGATTTCATCTTTCTAGGCTATCTGCAAATCAGATAAAGAAAGAGGCATTCCTACGCTGTGTGCAAGACCTCCTAGTTGTGGGAGTGATCCATCCAGTTCCGCGGACGCAACAAGGACAGGGTTTTTATTCAAATCTCTTTGTGGTTCCCAAAAAAGAGGGAACCTTCAGACCAATTTTGGATCTAAAGATCTTAAACAAATTCCTCAGAGTTCCATCTTTCAAAATGGAAACTATTCGGACCATCCTACCCATGATCCAAGAAGGTCAGTACATGACCACAGTGGACTTAAAGGATGCCTACCTTCACATACCGATTCACAAAGATCATCATCGGTTTCTAAGGTTTGCCTTTCTAGACAGGCATTACCAATTTGTAGCTCTTCCCTTCAGGTTGGCTACAGCCCCGAGAATCTTTACAAAGGTTCTGGGCTCACTTCTGGCGGTTCTAAGACCGCGAGGCATAGCGGTGGCTCCGTATCTAGAAGACATCCTGATACAGGCTTCAAGTTGCCAAGTCTCATACAGAGATAGTTCTGGCATTTCTGAGGTCGCACGGGTGGAAAGTGAACGAGGAAAAGAGTTCTCTATCCCCACTCACAAGAGTCTCCTTCTTAGGGACTCTTATAGATTCTGTAGAAATTAAAATTTACCTGACGGAGTCCAGGTTATCAAAACTTCTAAATGCTTGCCGTGTTCTTCACTCCATTCCGCGCCCTTCGGTAGCTCAGTGTATGGAGGTAATCGGCTTAATGGTAGCGGCAATGGACATAGTGCCATTTGCGCGCCTTCAATTCACAGACCGCTGTAATTATGCATGCTGAGTCAGTGGAATGGGGATTACACAGATTTGTCCCCTCTGCTAAATCTGGATCAAGAGACCAGAGATTCTCTTCTCTGGTGGTTGTCTCGGGTACACCTGTCCAAGGGTATGACCTTTCGCAGGCCAGATTGGACAATTGTAACAACAGATGCCGGCCTTCTAGGTTGGGGTGCAATCTGGAATTCCCTGAAGGCACAGGGATCGTGGACTCAGGAGGAGAAACTCCTTCCAATAAATATTCTGGAGTTAAGAGCGATATTCAATGCTCTTCTGGCTTGGCCTCAGTTAGCAACACTGAGGTTCATCAGATTTCAGTCGGACAACATCACGACTGTGGCTTACATCAACCATCAAGGGGGAACCAGGAGTTCCCTAGCGATGTTAGAAGTCTCAAAAATAATTCGCTGGGCAGAGTACCACTCTTGCCACCTGTCAGCAATCCATATCCCAGGCGTGGAGAACTGGGAGGCGGATTTTCTAAGTCGTCAGACTTTCCATCCGGGGGAGTGGGAACTCCATCCGGAGGTGTTTGCTCAGTTGATTCATCGTTGGGGCAAACCAGAGTTGGATCTCATGGCATCTCGCCAGAACGCCAAGCTTCCTTGTTACGGGTCCAGGGACCCAGAAGCGACGCTGATAGATCTTCAACCTGGCTTATGTGTTTCCACCGTTTCCTCTGCTCCCTCGACTGATTGCCAAAATCAAACAGGAGAGAGCATTGGTGATTCTGATAGCACCTGCGTGGCCACGCAGGACTTGGTATGCAGACCTAGTGGACATGTCATCCTTTCCACCATGGACTCTGCCTCTAAGACAGGACCTTCTGATACAAGGTCCTTTCAATCATCCAAATCTAATTTCTCTGAGACTGACTGCATGGAGATTGAACGCTTGATTCTATCAAAGCGTGGCTTCTCCGAGTCAGTCATTGATACTTTAATACAGGCACGAAAGCCTGTTACCAGGAAAATCTACCACAAGATATGTAGTAAATATCTTTATTGGTGTGAATCCAAGACTTACTCATGGAGTAAAGTTAGGATTCCTAGAATATTGTCTTTTCTCCAAGAGGGCTTGGTCAAAGGATTATCAGCTAGTTCCTTAAAGGGACAGATTTCTGCTCTGTCTATTCTTTTGCACAAGCGTCTGGCAGAGGTTCCAGACGTCCAGGCATTTTGCCAGGCTTTGGTTAGATTTAAGCCTGTGTTTAAACCTGTTGCTCCCCCGTGGAGCTTAAACTTGGTTCTTAAGGTTCTTCAAGGAGTTCAGTTTGAACCCCTTCATTCCATTGATATTAAACTTTTATCTTGGAAAGTTCTGTTTTTGATGGCTATTTCCTCTGCTCGGAGAGTCTCTGAGCTATCTGCCTTACAATGTGATTCTCCCTATTTGATTTTTCATGCAGATAAGGTAGTTCTGCGTACCAAACCTGGGTTTTTACCTAAGGTGGTTTCTAACAAGAATATCAATCAAGAGATTGTTGTTCCATCGTTGTGCCCTAATCCTTCTTCAAAGAAGGAACGTCTTTTACATAATCTGGACGTAGTCCGTGCCTTGAAGTTTTACTTACAAGCTACTAAGGATTTTCGTCAAACATCTTTCCTGTTTGTTGTTTACTCTGGACAGAGGAGAGGTCAAAAAGCTTCGGTAACCTCTCTTTCCTTTTGGCTTCGGAGCCTAATAAGCCTAGCCTATGAGACTGCTGGACAGCAGCCCCCTGAAAGGATTACAGCTCATTCTACTAGAGCTGTGGCTTCCACCTGGGCCTTCAAAAATGATGCCTCTGTTGAACAGATTTGCAAGGCTGCGACTTGGTCTTTGCTTCACACTTTTTCAAAATTTTACAAATTTGATACTTTTGCTTCTTCGGAGGCTGTGTTTGGGAGAAAGGTTCTTCAGGCAGTGGTTCCTTACGCTTAATCCTGCCTTGTCCCTCCCATCATCCGTGTACTTTAGCTTTGGTATTAGTATCCCACAAGTAATGGATGATCCGTGGACTGGATACACTTAACAAGAGAAAACATAATTTCTTCTGTTAAGTGTGATCAGTCCACGGGTCATCATTACTTCTGGGATATTACTCCTCCCCAACAGGAAGTGCAAGAGGATTCACCCAGCAGAGCTGCATATAGCTCCTCCCCTCTACATCACTCCCAGTCATTCTCTTGCACCCAACGACTAGATAGGATGTGTGAGAGGACTATGGTGATTATACTTAGTTTTATATCTTCAATCAAAAGTTTGTTATTTTAAAATAGCACCGGAGTGTGTTATTATCTCTCTGGCAGAGTTTGAAGAAGAATCTACCAGAGTTTTTGTTATGATTTTAGCCGGAGTAGTTAAGATCATATTGCTGTTTCTCGGCCATCTGAGGAGAGGTAAACTTCAGATCAGGGGACAGCGGGCAGATGAATCTGCATAGAGGTATGTAGCAGTTTTTATTTTCTGACAATGGAATTGATGAGAAAATCCTGCCATACCGATATAATGTCATGTATGTATACTTTACACTTCAGTATTCTGGGGAATGGTACTTCACTAGAATTACACTGTAAGAAATACATAAAGCTGTTTAATAACTAGAGATTATGTTTAACGTTTTTGCTGGAATGTAAAATCGTTTTCATTTACTGAGGTACTGAGTGAATAAATGTTTGGGCACTATTTTTCCACTTGGCAGTTGCTTAATCTGTTTTCTGACAGTTTCTGTTCTCCCTCACTGCTGTGTGTGAGGGGGAGGGGCCGTTTTTTGGCGCTTTTACTACGCATCAAATATTTCAGTCAGCAACTCATTGTATTCCCTGCATGATCCGGTTCATCTCTACAGAGCTCAGGGGTCTTCAAAACTTATTTTGAGGGAGGTAATTTCTCTCAGCAGAGCTGTGAGAATTATAGTTTGACTGAGATAAAAAACGTTTATTCTGTAATTTGTTTCCTGCTTTCAGAATTTGTTATCTTTGCTAATGGGATTAAACCTTTGCTAAAGTTGTGTTATTTACAAGGATTGAGGCTATAACTGTTTCAATTTATTAATTTTCAACTGTCATAGATCTTCTGTGCTTCTTAAAGGCACAGTACGTTTTAATATTATTCTAATTGAATTGTATTTCCAAGTTACAAGTTTATTTGCTAGTGTGTTAAACATGTCTGATTCAGAGGATGATACCTGTGTCATTTGTTGCAATGCCAAAGTGGAGCCCAATAGAAATTTATGTACTAACTGTATTGATGCTACTTTAAATAAAAGTCAATCTGTACAAATTGAACAAATTTCACCAAACAACGAGGGGAGAGTTATGCCGACTAACTCGCCTCACGTGTCAGTACCTACATCTCCCGCTCAGAGGGAGGTGCGTGATATTGTAGCGCTGAGTACATCTGGGCGGCCATTACAAATCACATTACAGGATATGGCTACTGTTATGACTGAGGTTTTGGCTAAATTACCAGAGCTAAGAGGTAAGCGTGATCACTCTGGGGTGAGAACAGAGTGCGCTGATAATATTAGGGCCATGTCAGACACTGCGTCACAGGTGGCAGAACATGAGGACGGAGAGCTTCATTCTGTGGGTGACGGTTCTGATCCAAACAGACTGGATTCAGATATTTCAAATTTTAAATTTAAACTGGAAAACCTCCGTGTATTACTAGGGGAGGTGTTAGCGGCTCTGAATGATTGTAACACAGTTGCAATACCAGAGAAAATGTGTAGGTTGGATAAATATTTTGCGGTACTGACGAGTACTGAGGTTTTTCCTATACCTAAGAGACTTACTGAAATTGTTACTAAGGAGTGGGATAGACCCGGTGTGCCGTTCTCACCCCCTCCGATATTTAGAAAAATGTTTCCAATAGACGCCACCACAAGGGACTTATGGCAAACGGTCCCTAAGGTGGAGGGAGCAGTTTCTACCTTAGCTAAGCGTACCACTATCCCGGTGGAGGATAGCTGTGCTTTTTCAGATCCAATGGATACAAAATTAGAGGGTTACCTTAAGAAAATGTTTGTTCAACAAGGTTTTATATTGCAACCCCTTGCATGCATTGCGCCGATCACGGCTGCAGCGGCATTCTGGATTGAGTCTCTGGAAGAGAACATTGGTTCAGCTACTCTGGACGACATTACGGACAGGCTTAGAGTCCTTAAACTAGCTAATTCATTCATTTCGGAGGCCGTAGTACATCTTACTAAACTTACGGCGAAGAATTCAGGATTCGCCATTCAGGCACGCAGGGCGCTGTGGCTAAAATCCTGGTCAGCTGATGTTACTTCTAAGTCTAAATTGCTTAATATACCTTTCAAAGGGCAGACCTTATTCGGGCCCGGGTTGAAAGAGATTATCGCTGACATTACAGGAGGTAAAGGCCATGCCCTGCCTCAGGACAAAGCCAAGACTAGACAGTCTAATTTTCGTTCCTTTTGTAATTTCAAAGCAGGAGCAGCATCAACTTCCTCTGCACCAAAACAGGAAGGAGCTGTTGCTCGCTACAGACAAGGCTGGAAACCTAACCAGTCCTGGAACAAGGGCAAGCAGACTAGGAAACCTGCTGCTGCCCCTAAAACAGCATGAATTGAGGGCCCCCGATCCGGGATCGGATCTAGTGGGGGGCAGACTTTCTCTCTTCGCCCAGGCTTGGGCAAGAGATGTTCAGGATCCCTGGGCGCTAGAGATAATATCTCAGGGATACCTTCTGGACTTCAAATACTCTCCTCCAAGAGAGAGATTTCATCTGTCAAGATTGTCAACAATCCAGACAAAGAAAGAGGCGTTTCTACGCTGCGTACAAGAGCTCTTGTTAATGGGAGTAATCCATCCAGTTCCACGATCGGAACAGGGACAGGGGTTTTACTCAAATCTGTTTGTGGTTCCCAAAAAAGAGGGAACTTTCAGACCAATCCTGGACTTAAAGATCCTAAACAAATTCCTAAGAGTTCCATCGTTCAAGATGGAGACTATTCGGACAATTTTACCTATGATCCAAGAGGGTCAGTACATGACCACTGTAGATTTAAAAGATGCTTACCTTCACATACCGATTCACAAAGATCATTATCGGTACCTAAGGTTTGCCTTCCTAGACAGGCATTACCAGTTTGTGGCTCTTCCATTCGGATTGGCTACAGCTCCAAGAATCTTCACAAAGGTTCTGGGTGCTCTTCTGGCGGTACTAAGACCGCGGGGAATCTCGGTAGCTCCATACCTAGACGACATTCTGATACAAGCTTCAAGCTTTCAAACTGCCAAGTCTCATACAGAGTTAGTGCTGGCATTTCTAAGGTCACATGGATGGAAGGTGAACGAAAAGAAAAGTTCACTCGTTCCACTCTCAAGAGTTCCCTTCCTGGGGACTCTTATAGATTCTGTAGAAATGAAGATTTACCTGACAGAGGACAGGCTAACAAGACTTCAAAGTGCTTGCCGCACCCTTCATTCCATTCAACACCCGTCAGTGGCTCAATGCATGGAGGTAATCGGCTTAATGGTAGCGGCAATGGACATAGTACCCTTTGCACGCTTACACCTCAGACCACTGCAACTGTGCATGCTAAGTCAGTGGAATGGGGATTACTCAGACTTATCCCCTTCTCTGAATCTGGATCAAGAGACCAGAAATTCTCTTCTATGGTGGCTTTCTCGGCCACATCTGTCCAGGGGGATGCCATTCAGCAGACCAGACTGGACAATTGTAACAACAGACGCCAGCCTTCTAGGTTGGGGTGCCGTCTGGAATTCTCTGAAGGGTCAGGGACAATGGAGTCAGGAGGAGAGTCTCCTGCCAATAAACATTCTGGAATTGAGAGCAGTTCTCAATGCCCTCCTGGCTTGGCCCCAGTTGACAACTCGGGGGTTCATCAGGTTTCAGTCGGACAACATCACGACTGTAGCTTACATCAACCATCAGGGAGGGACAAGAAGCTCCCTAGCTATGATGGAAGTATCAAAGATAATTCGCTGGGCAGAGTCTCACTCTTGCCACCTGTCAGCAATCCACATCCCGGGAGTGGAGAACTGGGAGGCGGATTTCTTAAGTCGTCAGACTTTTCATCCGGGGGGAGTGGGAACTTCATCCGGAGGTCTTTGCCCAAATACTTCGACGTTGGGGCAAACCAGAGATAGATCTCATGGCGTCTCGACAGAACGCCAAGCTTCCTCGTTACGGGTCCAGATCCAGGGATCCAGGAGCAGTCCTGATAGATGCTCTGACAGCACCTTGGGACTTCAGGATGGCTTACGTGTTTCCACCCTTCCCGTTACTTCCTCGATTGATTGCCAGAATCAAACAAAAGAGCGCATCAGTGATTCTAATAGCACCTGCGTGGCCACGCAGGACTTGGTATGCAGACCTGGTGGACATGTCATCCTGTCCACCTTGGTCTCTACCTCTGAAACAGGACCTTCTGATACAGGGTCCCTTCAAACATCAAAATCTAACTTCTCTGAAGCTGACTGCTTGGAAATTGAACGCTTGATTTTATCAAGACGTGGGTTTTCTGAGTCAGTTATTGATACCTTAATACAGGCTAGGAAACCTGTTACCAGAAAGATTTACCATAAGATATGGCGTAAATACCTATATTGGTGTGAATCCAAAGGTTACTCTTGGAGTAAGGTTAGGATTCCTAGGATATTGTCTTTTCTACAAGAAGGTTTAGAAAAGGGTTTATCTGCTAGTTCATTAAAGGGACAGATCTCAGCTCTGTCCATTCTGTTACACAAACGTCTGTCAGAAGTTCCTGACGTCCAGGCTTTTTGTCAGGCTTTGGCCAGGATTAAGCCTGTGTTTAAAACTGTTGCTCCACCATGGAGTTTAAACCTTGTTCTTAATGTTTTACAGGGCGTTCCGTTTAAACCCCTTCATTCCATTGATATAAAGTTGTTATCTTGGAAAGTTCTATTTTTAATGGCTATTTCCTCGGCTCGAAGAGTCTCTGAATTATCAGCCTTACATTGTGATTCTCCTTATTTGATTTTTCATTCGGATAAGGTAGTCCTGCGTACTAAACCTGGGTTCTTACCTAAGGTAGTTACTAACAGGAATATCAATCAAGAGATTGTTGTTCCTTCTTTATGCCCAAATCCTTCTTCAAAGAAGGAACGTCTACTGCACAACCTGGATGTAGTCCGTGCTCTAAAATTTTACTTACAGGCAACTAAGGAATTTCGACAAACGTCTTCTCTGTTTGTCATTTACTCTGGGCAGAGGAGAGGTCAAAAAGCTTCCGCTACCTCTCTTTCTTTTTGGCTTCGTAGCATAATTCGTTTAGCTTATGAGACTGCTGGACAGCAGCCTCCTGAAAGAATTACAGCTCATTCTACTAGAGCTGTGGCTTCCACTTGGGCCTTCAAGAATGAGGCCTCTGTTGAACAGATTTGCAAGGCTGCAACTTGGTCTTCGCTTCATACTTTTTCCAAATTTTACAAATTTGACACTTTTGCTTTATCGGAGGCTATTTTTGGGAGAAAGGTTCTTCAGGCAGTGGTTCCTTCTGTATAAAGAGCCTGCCTATCCCTCCCGTCATCCGTGTACTTTTGCTTTGGTATTGGTATCCCAGAAGTAATGATGACCCGTGGACTGATCACACTTAACAGAAGAAAACATAATTTATGCTTACCTGATAAATTCCTTTCTTCTGTAGTGTGATCAGTCCACGGCCCGCCCTGTTTTTAAGGCAGGTAAATATTTTTTAATTTATACTCCAGTCACCACTTCACCCTTGGCTTTTCCTTTCTCGTTGGTCCTTGGTCGAATGACTGGGAGTGACGTAGAGGGGAGGAGCTATATGCAGCTCTGCTGGGTGAATCCTCTTGCACTTCCTGTTGGGGAGGAGTAATATCCCAGAAGTAATGATGACCCGTGGACTGATCACACTACAGAAGAAAGGAATTTATCAGGTAAGCATAAATTATGTTTTATGCTTACCTGATAAATTTATTTCTCTTGTAGTGTATCCAGTCCACGGCCCGCCCTGTCCTTTTAAGGCAGGTCTAAATTTTAATTAAACTACAGTCACCACTGCACCCTATGGTTTCTCCTTTCTCTGTTTGTTTTCGGTCGAATGACTGGATATGACAGTTCGGGGAGGAGCTATATAGCAGCTCTGCTGTGGGTGATCCTCTTGCAACTTCCTGTTGGGAAGGAGAATATCCCACAAGTAATGGATGATCCGTGGACTGGATACACTACAAGAGAAATAAATTTATCAGGTAAGCATAAATTATGTTTTTTTGCTGTCTTTCTTGTAAACTGAGATGCATTTGGGCAGTATGGGTGGTGCAAGTAATGCCCAAATGTTGTTTGTATAATCTTTGCCTACCAAATAAAAGGAATCAAGAACTTGGAGCAGTGCTGATGGACTTTAATGATGTTTACTTAAAGGGACATGAATTCAGGTAGAGCATGTGATTTTAAAAAAAACTATCCAATTTACTTCTATTATCTTAATAGTTTGTTTTGTTACTTGGTATTCTTTGTTGAAAAGGATACCTAGGTAGGCTCAGGATCTGCTGTTTGGTAGCTGCACATGTATACCTCATTGACTCACCATTGCTTTCATCTAGCTCCCAGTGATGCATTGCTGCTCCTTCAACATAGGATACCAAGACAATGAAGCAAATTTGATAATAGACGTCAATTGGAAAGTTGTTTAAAATCATATATTCTATCTGAATCATGAAATAAATGTTTTGGGTTTCATGTCCCTTTAATGATCTGTGCAATGTTCCCATCAGCCTGCTCGTCCACATCAAGTTGTGACACAGATGCTAGGCTTTCTTTATGCTGTTATATGCTTCTAATTACATAGTCTATGCTGATATTGAATAGTTCATATTTAATACATATCATTACACATTTTATATAATCTATCTAGTTTGTTTTATAATGCATTTATTAAACTGCTAACCACATAGTTATTGCTGGCATCTAATCCTTTTATGTACAATGCATATACTATGTTGCTAATGTTTTATACTGATATCCAGTTATTTCATGTATAATCAATATATTATACAATAATTACATAATTCATGCTATATATCTCCTTATTTCCTATATTATTATATATCCTTATTTCCTGAATAATGCATATTCTATCCTGGTAACTAATAAGCAGACAATCTATTACATATGTCACCCTACACATTCTTATCTTCAAGTGACACTTTTATATATGAATTCATAGCTGAAGCTATAAGTTTATGGCAAATGAAACATCTTGTGTGACTAGTTACAAACTTTAAAGGGAATGGAAAGACAAAATGAAACTTTCACGATTCAGAGATTATTATTATTCGCTGTATTTGCTCGATTATAAGACGACCCTGATTATTGGACGACCCCTCCCCCCAAAAACTTTGGATCTTATTGAACAGAAAGGAAAAAAAAAAAGACCCTGATTATAAGATGGCTCATTCTATAAGAAGTCAGTACTTCTGCTTTGCCAACCCTGTACAGCTAATAAACCTTGATATGGTGTGTTCTGTTAGACTGGGCAGGCTCTTACATCAGCTGATTTATAATATGAAGCCCGGTTGTTCTTCACGTTCTTACATTAGGGCTGTTGCTTTTGTATGTTGGGAAACGAGTACCGGTAGTTTATATGCTAATACACTGCTGAACCCGCATTCTGGGCACTAAGTGATGATATGCGGCAGAGCTATTTCACACTGGGGATCTGTATATTGTTTCACTGGGGAGGTTATACAGTTGCCCTTTGTATAGTGCCATAGCAGGGACTTTTAAATATAGGCTCTGTATGTTATTACACGCCGCTCACATGACCCCGACACAGCTCTTCTGACCCCGCACAACTCACGTGATCTCTGCAAGGCTAATATAACGGACTTATGTTTTCTCGGCGCCGCTAATAGATTCTAAAAGTAAGACGACCTCGATTATAAGACGAGGTAGTTTTTCAAGGTTTTTTTTCTGAAAAAAAACCATCATCTTATAATCGAGCAAATACGGTATTATTCTTTATTTAGAAAGCGCCAACAGATTCCGCAGCATAGATAGACCAGTTTTAAAACAATGATCCAATGTACTTATATTATAAAAAATGACTTTATTGAAGTGCATACCTAGGCAGGCTCTGGAGGAAGCAGGTCTCTAGATCACTGTATTGAATCAGTGTATGCTCTTCAATAAAGGATGCCAGGAGAACAAATGTATAATAGAAGTAAATTAGAAATTGTTTTCAAATTGATTCCTCTGTCTGAATCACGAAAGTTTAAATTTGAGTTTAAGCTTATATAAGATTTCTTCTTGTGCAACGGCTATTACAGGATTATTCATAAACTAGTTTGTTCCAAGATATTTTATAAAAAATAGCCTCCAACATTTTGATATATCGCATAGTTTGTTAATCTGAGCATGTTAAAGGGACACTGTACGCAAAATTTTTCTTTCGTGATTCAGATTGAGCATGAAATTTTAAGCAACTTTTTAATTTACTCCTATTATCAAATTTTCTTCATTTTCTTGGTATCTTTATTTGAAATGCAAGAATGTAAGTTTAGATGCCGGCCCATTTTTGGTGAACAACCTGGGTTGTCCTTGCTGATTGGTGGATATATCCATCCACCAATAAAAAAGTGCTGTCCAGAGTACTGAAACCAAAAAAAGCTTAGATGCCTTCTTTTTCAAATAATGATAGCAAGAGAACGAAGAAAAATTGATAAAAGGAGTAAATTAGAAAGTTGCTTAAAATTGCATGCTCTTTCTGAATTACAAAAGAAAAAATTTGGGTACAGTGTCCCTTTAAGAAATGTATAAACTGTAGTCAAATTATCCCTGTGCCTTTTATATGCATTTCTAGAGGATTTATTCCTTGCATATGATTTTTAGGTTACACTATTCTTAGCTCTGTAATGTTCTACAATTTGTTTATAAATTACATCTGAGAAGATATTGTAATACATGCCCATTGTATTTTACTTATGTATTCACTGTATCCGTTCCCTCTTCCTCTACAATCACATAGGCCTAGATTTAGAGTTCGGCGGTAGCCGTCAAAACCAGCGTTAGAGGCTCCTAACGCTGGTTTTGGGCGCCCGCTGGTATTTGGAGTCAGTGATTAAAGGGTCTAACGCTCACTTTACAGCCGCGACTTTTCCATACCGCAGATCCCCCTACGCCATTTGCGTAGCCTATCTTTTCAATGGGATCTTCCTAACGCCGGTATTTAGAGTCGTTTCTGCAGTGAGCGTTAGAGCTCTAACGACAAGATTCCAGCCGCCTGAAAATAGCAGGAGTTAAGAGCTTTCTGGCTAACGCCGGTTTATAAAGCTCTTAACTACTGTACCCTAAAGTACACTAACACCCATAAACTACCTATGTACCCCTAAACCGAGGTCCCCCCACATCGCCGCCACTCGATTAAAATTTTTAACCCCTAATCTGCCGACCGCCACCTACGTTATACTTATGTACCCCTAATCTGCTGCCCCTAACACCGCCGACCCCTGTATTATATCTATTAACCCCTAACTTGCCCCCCACAACGTCGCCGCAAGCTACTTAAAATAATTAACCCCTAATCTTCCGACCGCAAATCGCCGCCACCTACGTTATCCCTATGTACCCCTAATCTGCTACCCCTAACATCGCCGACCCCTATGTTATATTTATTAACCCCTAATCTGCCCCCCTCAACGTCGCCGACACCTACCTACACTTATTAACCCCTAATCTGCCGAGCGGACCTGAGCGCTACTATAATAAAGTTATTAACCCCTAATCCGCCTCACTAACCCTATCATAAATAGTATTAACCCCTAATCTGCCCTCCCTAACATCGCCGACACCTACCTTCAATTATTAACCCCTAATCTGCCGACCGGAGCTCACCGCTATTCTAATAAATGTATTAACCCCTAAAGCTAAGTCTAACCCTAACACTAACACCCCCCTAAGTTAAATATAATTTTTATCTAACGAAATAAATTAACTCTTATTAAATAAATAATTCCTATTTAAAGCTAAATACTTACCTGTAAAATACATCCTAATATAGCTACAATATAAATTATAATTATATTGTAGCTATTTTAGGATTAATATTTATTTACAGGCAACTTGGTAATTATTTTAACCAGGTACAATAGCTATTTAATAGTTACCTAGTTAAAATAATAACAAATTTACCTGTAAAATAAATCCTAACCTAAGATATAATTAAACCTAACACTACCCTATCAATAAAATAATTAAATAAACTACCTACAATTACCTACAATTAACCTAACACTACACTATCAATAAATTAATTAAACACAATTGCTACAAATAAATAAAATTAAATAAACTATCTAAAGTACAAAAAATAAAAAAGAACTAAGTTACAGAAAATAATAAAATATTTACAAACATAAGAAAAATATTACAACAATTTTAAACTAATTACACCTACTCTAAGCCCCCTAATAAAATAACAAAGCCCCCCAAAATAAAAAATTCCCTACCCTATTCTAAAATACAAATATTACAAGCTCTTTTACCTTACCAGCCCTGAACAGGGCCCTTTGCGGGGCATGCCCCAAGAATTTCAGCTCTTTTGCCTGTAAAAAAAAACATACAATACCCCCCCCCCAACATTACAACCCACCACCCACATACCCCTAATCTAACCCAAACCCCCCTTAAATAAACCTAACACTACCCCCCTGATGATCTTCCTACCTTGTCTTCACCATGCCAGGTTCACCGATCCGTCCTGGCTCCAAGATCTTCATCCAACCCAAGCGGGGGCTAGACATCCACTGAAGAAGTCCAGAAGAGGGTCCAAAGTCTTCCTCCTATCCGGCAAGAAGAGGACATCCGGACCGGCAAACATCTTCTCCAAGCGGCATCTTCTATCTTCTTCCATCCGATGACGACCGGCTCCATCTTGAAGACCTCCAGCGCGGATCCATCCTCTTCTTCCGACGACTAGACGACGAATGACGGTTCCTTTAAGGGACGTCATCCAAGATGGCGTCCCTCGAATTCCGATTGGCTGATAGGATTCTATCAGCCAATCGGAATTAAGGTAGGAATTTTCTGATTGGCTGATGGAATCAGCCAATCAGAATATAGTTCAATCCGATTGGCTGATCCAATCAGCCAATCAGATTGAGCTCGCATTCTATTGGCTGATCGGAACAGCCAATAGAATGCGAGCTCAATCTGATTGGCTGATTGGATCAGCCAATCGGATTGAACTATATTCTGATTGGCTGATTCCATCAGCCAATCAGAAAATTCCTACCTTAATTCCGATTGGCTGATAGAATCCTATCAGCCAATCGGAATTCGAGGGACGCCATCTTGGATGACGTCCCTTAAAGGAACCGTCATTCGTCGTCTAGTCGTCGGAAGAAGAGGATGGATCCGCGCTGGAGGTCTTCAAGATGGAGCCGGTCGTCATCGGATGGAAGAAGATAGAAGATGCCGCTTGGAGAAGATGTTTGCCGGTCCGGATGTCCTCTTCTTGCCGGATAGGAGGAAGACTTTGGACCCTCTTCTGGACTTCTTCAGTGGATGTCTAGCCCCCGCTTGGGTTGGATGAAGATCTTGGAGCCAGGACGGATCGGTGAACCTGGCATGGTGAAGACAAGGTAGGAAGATCATCAGGGGGGTAGTGTTAGGTTTATTTAAGGGGGGTTTGGGTTAGATTAGGGGTATGTGGGTGGTGGGTTGTAATGTTGGGGGGGGGGTATTGTATGTTTTTTTTTACAGGCAAAAGAGCTGAAATTCTTGGGGCATGCCCCGCAAAGGGCCCTGTTCAGGGCTGGTAAGGTAAAAGAGCTTGTAATATTTGTATTTTAGAATAGGGTAGGGAATTTTTTATTTTGGGGGGCTTTGTTATTTTATTAGGGGGCTTAGAGTAGGTGTAATTAGTTTAAAATTGTTGTAATATTTTTCTTATGTTTGTAAATATTTTATTATTTTCTGTAACTTAGTTCTTTTTTATTTTTTGTACTTTAGATAGTTTATTTAATTTTATTTATTTGTAGCAATTGTGTTTAATTAATTTATTGATAGTGTAGTGTTAGGTTAATTGTAGGTAATTGTAGGTAGTTTATTTAATTATTTTATTGATAGGGTAGTGTTAGGTTTAATTATATCTTAGGTTAGGATTTATTTTACAGGTAAATTTGTTATTATTTTAACTAGGTAACTATTAAATAGCTATTGTACCTGGTTAAAATAATTACCAAGTTGCCTGTAAATAAATATTAATCCTAAAATAGCTACAATATAATTATAATTTATATTGTAGCTATATTAGGATGTATTTTACAGGTAAGTATTTAGCTTTAAATAGGAATTATTTATTTAATAAGAGTTAATTTATTTCGTTAGATAAAAATTATATTTAACTTAGGGGGGTGTTAGTGTTAGGGTTAGACTTAGCTTTAGGGGTTAATACATTTATTAGAATAGCGGTGAGCTCCGGTCGGCAGATTAGGGGTTAATAATTGAAGGTAGGTGTCGGCGATGTTAGGGAGGGCAGATTAGGGGTTAATACTATTTATGATAGGGTTAGTGAGGCGGATTAGGGGTTAATAACTTTATTATAGTAGCGCTCAGGTCCGCTCGGCAGATTAGGGGTTAATAAGTGTAGGCAGGTGTCGGCGACGTTGTGGGGGGCAGATTAGGGGTTAATAAATATAACATAGGGGTCGGCGATGTTAGGGCAGCAGATTAGGGGTACATAGGGATAACGTAGGTGGCGGCGGTTTACGGAGCGGCAGATTAGGGGTTAAAAGTGTAATGCAGGGGTCAGCGATAGCGGGGGCGGCAGATTAGGGGTTAATAAGTGTAAGGTTAGGGGTGTTTAGACTCGGGGTACATGTTAGAGTGTTAGGTGCAGACGTAGGAAGTGTTTCCCCATAGGAAACAATGGGGCTGCGTTAAGAGCTGAACGCTGCTTTTTTGCAGGTGTTAGGTTTTTTTTCAGCTCAAACAGCCCCATTGTTTCCTATGGGAGAATCGTGCACGAGCACGTTTTTGATGCCGGCCGCGTCCGTAAGCAACTCTGGTATCGAGAGTTGCATTTGCGGTAAATATGCTCTACGCTCCTTTTTTGGAGCCTAACGCAGCATTTGTTTGAACTCTCGATACCAGAGTTAAATTTATGGTGCGGCCAGAAAAAAACCCGCGGAGCGTTAACAGCCCTTTTACCGCCGAACTCTAAATCTAGGCCATAGTTACTTACACCTGACTTTGATACAACTGACATATTCAGACTCCACATATCTCTTATGACCTCTAACATGAGTTTTTATTTCTTGGTTATACGGTCTATCCTTCGGCACTAGCATATTTAGGTTTTTTTGGTCCATTATCTAAGATATATTTAAGCCACTTTTTTCGTTTTCTCTGTCATCTACAGTCTGTATATTTACAAAGAATAAGAGACTCATTCAAATATTTACAAAGAAACCAGACTTTAACATCTGCTTTATTTCATATATTGATGAGGTCCTGTATGAGAATACCACAATTTAGAGGTCTTGCTTAACTATACCTTGACCTGGCCAGATCAGCCAGATTTCAAAATGTAGGTGGCGAGAGTCCATAATCCATTACTCTTGGGAATTAATCTTCCTGGCCACTAGAATGAGGCAAAGATTCCCAAACCCCAAGAGCTCTATAAAACTAGTCTTTCTTTGCCTTCGCTGGAGGAAGGTGAAGAATGAAGATGTGCATGTTATTCTTCAATATGAGTTGAGGCCCATTTCCTCTTAGAGGTCAGTGTTTATAAGAGGGTGTATGGAGTAAGGGTGATGACTCTTTTTTTCACCTTATGGGAATTTAGTCACAAGCCTTCCACGGTAGTCGCATGGATTTGTCCTTTGCATCCTCCTGCTGGGTCTTCAGTATACTCCTATTCCATATCTTCTGCTGATAGGTTTCATCACTGGTTTTAGTCACCAATTAGCAAGCACTACCCAGGTGCTGAATCAAAAATGGGCTGGCTCTTATGCATCACATTCCTGCCTTTTTAAATAAAGATAGCAAGAGAAAGAAGAAAAATTGATAATAGGAGTAAATTAGAAAGTTGCTTAGAATTGCATGTTCTATCTGAATCATTAAAGAAAAAATGTGGGTTTAGTATCCCTCAAACTTTTTTTTTTACTTTTGTAGATTTTTGCAATAATGGAGCCTTCTGTTTCTGTCCCTAAATCCTCTCTAGAAGCTAGGCCTCCGGAACACTTTCCTACCAGGGTTAATTGTGTTAATTATAAAAAAAAGTCTGGGGTCTTACCTCCAACTCAATGTGACACATGCTTTAAAGGGACATGAAACCCCAATTTTTTCTTTTGTGATTTAAAAAGAGTATGCCATTTTAAACAACGTTCTAATTTACTTCTATTATCTCATTTGCTTAATTCTCTTGACATACTTTGCTGAAAATCATATCTAGATAGGCTCAGTAGCTGCTGATTGGTTGCTGCACATAGATGCCTTGTGTGATTGGCTCCCCAATGTGCATTGCTATTTCTTCAATAAAGGATATCTAAAGAATGAAGCAAATTAGATAATAGAAGTAAATTGGAATGTTGTTTAAAATTATATTCTCTACTTGAATCATGAAAGAAAATATTTGGGTTTAGTGTCCCTTTAAATGTTTTAATGCATTCAGGCCAGTCTAATGCTGCTTTTGGGTCTAAGGGTATTACTGCGACTTTTACAGATTTTGATCCTGCAGTTAAGGACTTCTTCTGTTTTACAGTATCTGAAATGTTGGCAGCTATGCCGCCTTCAAGTATGAGTAAACGTCTGTTCATAATTTGCCTTCTACTAACTCTAAGCCCTCTTAGGTTAATGGCTCTGCTGAGCTCTAAGAAGGAGAGGTTTTCTCTGATCAGGGGTCTACCTCAAACAAAGGTTACTTTGTTTACATGAGACTTTCTTTAACAGATGAGAGAAGGCTGAAGTGGTTTCAGCCTGTATAAATCTTCAGTCTCTTTCTTTTCCCTCAGTTACTCCTAATATGGAGGTAATAGGTCACATGATTGCTGCATTTGATGCTTTTCCGTTTGCTCGTTTTTACATGAGGCCTCTTCAACTTCTTATGGTTTGCCAATGGTGAAAGGATCATATTCAAGACATTTTTCTGGATCATAGAACGTGTCAGTCCCTGCTTTGGTGGTTGGATCATCAGCTTATTATGAAACTGAAAGTGATCCCTGTGTATAAGGACATGCAAATATGAATCATTGAATCCTTGAGGTCTATGATAGCCACAAACCGTGAATATTTCCATTATACAAGTGGGAACCCCAACCAATATGTTTAGGGATATTAAATCCTTTTGGACAATAAGCAGATTGGGGTAAAAACTCTTGACCCTGAATTTCTGGTAACATAAGAAAGGAGCGGTGGTCAATAAGGAGGACTCTGCTTAAAAAAAAAAAAAAACTTTTGATCTCTTGGAGGACAAAGAGAATCAGTCCTGATATCTGAACAATTTTTTTTCCTGATGAATCCTAAAATATATAAATTAATATAAAAGTTAAAACAAAGATAATAAATCTGTTTTAGACATAAATATCAGTATGTACTATACATACATATACTAAAGCATATTATTATTATTATCGGTTATTTGTAGAGTGCCAACAGATTCCGCAGCGCTATACCCACTTATGTAGCCTTACTAACTAGATAAGTACCACATATAGACAAAGGTACACAGTAGATACATCTAAATTCATGTCCAGAATAAGCAGAGACGCGTATACTTATTAAGTTATGAAATAATCATAATCCATGTGATAAAAAAGGTATAAAAGAGATACCAATAGATCTTAGGATCTACACTGGTAATAAAAAAAAGTCATGATCAATGTTCGGTATCTGCATGAAAGAACCTATGTGCAATTACACATATATTAGGTATAAAAGAGATACCAATAAATGTTATATCTAAACAATCTACACTGTTTTACTAAAACCCAGAGGAATCCTACGTGACTGCATTTGGAATTATATACATGCAGGGTAATATGCATGAAAGGTATATACCTAGTGGAGCATATATTATAATATTGTGCAACCCTAATAGCATATAACATTTAGGGCCAAATTATGAGTGGAGCGCAAAATATCGTTTACGCAAGCGCGAGATTTGCGCTTCACTCAGTAATACCAGCACACACAAATGTTAAGAGCAATGCAAACGTGACCTTGTTCGCATTGCAGGGAAGCTTTGTGCTCAAGCGAGTCCGCTTCTATAGGCTCCAATGGGAGCCTCATTCTGATGCCGTCATACACCGTGGCTGGACTTTTAGCCGACGGACATTTGGCAGACGGACATTTGGCCGACACACAAGTGTCTGTCAGATAACAGTCCGGCCACGAGATAGATAGATTTGATAGATAGATCAATAGATGCAATAGATACATACGATAGATAGATAGATTTGATAGATAGATAATTTCCCAGACAGAGAATTACTGGGACCCATGGTAAGGTTCCCAGAGGCAGTTGCGGCGCCCGAGGCTCTGATTAGAACAAAGCACTCTGGAACGTATCTGCCCTCGGCCGAAATCGGAACATTCTTTAGCTTTCTGTCTGTCGGCCAAATGTCCGTCTGCCAAATGCCCTTCTGCATTTTGTCAGAGCACCTCATACACAGCACAAAACCTAGCGCAGCACATTTAAAATGTATATAATTATATATACTGTATATGTGTGTACAGTATATACACATATTAACACATAGATATATATATATATGTATGTAAGCATATACATATATATTTGCAGTTTTAACAGAGTCCCCATAGACTGCAATGTAAAGGCACTTTTTTGTAACACCTCACATCCCCCCAATAAGCCCTAAAAACTGCTTTGTGCAGTTTTTTTTTTAAACTAAAAAGAAAACACTACACGTACATTTGTAGGCAAATGGGGGACATTTTGAAAATCAACCAGAGATCTAATCTCTGGTTAATTTTCAGAGCGCTAATTGCTACCGCAAACTAACCAGCCACTTGTAATGGCTGGTTATTTATCGTGTGCCCGTAAATGGGTGAATTTGCCTGTTTACGGGCACAGGTTAATTAGTGCTTCACTTTTAATCTAGCCCATGATGTCTTGCATATCCACAGAGACAGAAAGGTTTGCCTATGTAATAATAATTGTGTGTGCTGCTGAAGATGTAATAAACATAAACAGCTTCTAGGTATTTGCATATAACATTATTGTACAACAATATAGCGAATGAAGACTGAAATATTATTTATAGTACATTGGTTACACTACACTGTAGATCACCTAAGAATGTGCTGAGGTGTACAGCTGTCTAAAGGTCTTTGCAAAAACACCTGCATACAGGATGTTATCAAATCTGAACTCTTAGAAATAAGTGATCACTCCTCTGTGTATATACAGAATGTAGTGCTTTATCAGCAGAGTTTAATAAGAGTATAAAACTCAATAATGATAATCATACACTGTACATAAGTCTTTAGAGGAAGTAAAAGGCTGCATCTGATGTGCATGCACAATCTGAGGTAAATAACTCCCAGAGTGTATTAACCTGACATATTGGAACAAGCTTGTAAAACACATGTAATGTATGTACAGGGAGGGTTATCAGTAAATGATTCCTCTAATGTGTTTTTATAATATTTGGGATATATTCATTTTGTTCCATAGTGTGAAGACACCAGACATACACAGACAATACACTTAGTAGAGAATACTCTACTCTAAGCGAAATAACCCCTTTGACACATTTATTAAAACTGCATTATATGCTCCCAGGCACCAGAACTAGCCCAAGTAACTCCCTGACAGCTCCTGCAAGGGGAAGTGTTTAGAAAAGTGATTTACTCATTCAGTACTTTACAAATGACTGCCCTATATTTTCCGGAGCTGTTTTCTGCCTTGTAACAGCTCCTGAACGAATAGGAAAGCTGAGGGACGGGGCTACCCCCGGAAGAGAAGCTAGTACCTCAGAGAAAGCTTCAAAGCCATTTTGAGTGTAATAAAATTATATAAAGAGCACCAAGCATAATTGATCCGCTTACTGCACTGAGCCGCCATCTATCTCCTTAAAGGACCAAAGAGAAGAGAGCAAGTCCGGGGTCAGATTTAAAAGCAAAATACTTTATTGTAAAAGTTAAAAATCCAACATGGGGACAGAATACAAAAATCCAAACACCTAAAGTAGTGGCTTACGCGTTTCGGCCGTAGCCTTACTCATAGCCAATATCACATAACTGAGCTATTCAATTTAAAAAGGCCCCCTGGGCTGTGATTGGTTCAAAAAACAACAATAGGTGTGTTTGAACATTTTGATTAGTTGCCTGTGAAACTAACAATTGCCTACTATAAGTCAATCCAGCATAACAAAATATCTTAAGTATAGAAGGACTTCAAAAACAAATAAAGATACATAGATAAAAAATGTAAACACTGAATACCGGCCTGATTTAATGTAAAATCAAGCCTTGGGAACTATCTTAGTATATTGTATTGTTGTGTCTAAATTTAAAACACTAACCTATTGACAATAATTCTTGCCAGTCTCAAAGTGTATAATTATCTATATATGTAAAATCCCTCTCGAATCTCAAACTAGAAAATATCAATAGATCTACAGCTAATACAGTCTATAAATACATGAATTTATATTACGTGTAATTAAATGGATTAAATGTACAAATGACACTGTGTCTAAGGATGGAGCAAAATTAAATATAAGAAATTCAAAGATCAATGTATAGTATGAAATATAAAATATAATAGTAATAGGAAAATATTGGAGTCAAAAGAACTGAGGGATATCTGATAATTTTATTCCCAATAATTAATTAGATCATATTGGGAATTTAAGCCTCTGGGATGTCTGGTTTCCAACTGGAAAATCCAGAACATTTCTCTTTTCCCTAACAATTTTTCTTTATCACCCCCCTCTGAGGAGTTACCACTTGTTTGATTGCCTTCCATTTTTATGAAGCAATGCTGTTATGATGTTTTGTGACAAAATGCTGCACAATTGGAGTAGTTGCTTTCCCCACTTTGATGGAACTGAACTGTTCCCTCATGCGGGATCTTACATCTCTAGTCGTAAGTCCTATATATTGGACCTGACATTGTGTACACTCCAACATATAGATAACATTGCTTGATGAGCAATTGAGACATCTTTCAATGTCATATGTTTTACCTGTGACAGCAGAGGAAAAGGTGGTTGTTATATCCATGTATTCACACGGTTTACACCTATTGTGTCCGCATCTAAACATGCCCCTATGTTGTAGCCATGAGCTAGTGTTTTTTTTTTTTATAGGTTTTAATTTAGAAGGGGAAAGTATATTGCCAAGTGTACAGGCCCTTCTGTACGAGCATCTCAGACCATTATCAACAGTGTCAATTAGTTTGTCATCTGCTCTTAACATACCATAGTGTTTCCGAACTATACCACATATTTGTTGATATTGAGCACTGAATGTGGTAACAAATGTGACTCCCTTGTGATCGAATGAGGTGGTGTCACCACTTTTGGGGGTGAGCAAAGATCCTCTATATATATGTTTAACCTCATTTAAAGCCTTGGTTATATCAGAATTTTTATAACCCCTCTCTTTGAGGCGCTTCACTAGATCTTTTGACTGTTTTTCATATGTTAGTGTGTCTGAACAGTTTCGTTTGAGCCTAATCAACTGTCTCTTTGCTATCGCGTAAGGGACATGTTTAGGATGGCAGCTCCGGCCATGCAGCAAAGTATTGCCCGAGATTGGTTTCCTGTAACTACTGGTTACAATCCTGCCATTAAACATGCCCCTCATTGTGATATCAAGGAAATTTATTTCATTGGGTTCTACCTCGAAAGTGAACTCAAGATTGAGGTCATTATCATTGATCCAAGTTATAAACTTTTGGATATTATCTGTCTCACCCTTCCAAATTATTAGAAGGTCATCTATGAAACGCTTGTAGAAAGCAATTTCATTGATATATGGATTAATTTGTGCATAGACGTGGGACAGCTCCCACCAACCTAAATATAGGTTAGCGTATGAAGGTGCAAATTTAGCACCCATAGCTGTCCCACGTCTCTGCAAGAAAAAATGACCCTCAAACTCAAAATAATTATGGGTCAACAAGAATAAAGTAACCCTCAGTATATATTCCTGGTATTGTGTGGAAAAATTAGTTTGTTCCTCCAAGAAATATCTCAAAGCCTGTATCCCCTTGTCATGGGGAATCATGGAATATAAGGATGTTACATCCACTGTGACCCACACATTATCAGTACTCCATTTCTCAGATTCAAGTAATTGTAAAACATGTGTGGTATCTTTTAAATGACTTGGTAGCTGGGTCACCAGTGGTTGCAATATCGCATCCAACCATTGGGATACATTTTCCGTGTATGACCCTATACCGCTCACAATCGGCCTACCCTTCACACCCTCCAAAGATTTGTGAACCTTTGGAAGGTGATGAAAGATAGGAGTGACAGGGTGGTCGACCAAAAGATAGTCATGGGTGTTTCTATCTAGGAAGCCACTTTCCAGGCCATCATCCAAAAGATCTTTAAGATCCTTTTGGAAAAACCAAATGGGGTTGTGATCAAGTTTTGTGTAACTCTCTGTGTCTAATAATTGCCTGTTGGCTTCCTTTTTTGTAATCAGACCTGTTCAAAACAACCACCGAGCCACCTTTGTCAGCTCCTTTCACCACCAATGCTTTGTTATTCTGAATGGATTTTAAGGCTGTTTTCTCCTGTTTTATTAAATATATCCCCCAAGCTGTCAGAGGGTTGTGAATGGCAATATAGTTACCTGCTGTTTTCTCCTGTTTTGTTAAATATTTCCCCCAAGCTGTCAGAGGGTTATGAATGGCAATATAGTTACCTGCTTATGTCCCAAATAAGAATAGGGTAGGTAGGGACCTGAAAAAAAGTCTGTCATGAGGAGAGCAAGCTAAGTTCCCTGACTATGCTGTACCTGTGTCAGAGTACCTATAAATAGCCTCTGGGCTGTGTGTGCTATGTAAAGTCACTTACCTTATGCAGCACTCCCCCACTGGCTTACCAGGCATGTCAATCCATGTCTAAGCTGTAGCACTATCGAGTAGAGAGCCCATCCAGTGCAGGTACTGAGTACCGCAGAGGATTGCAGTGGGAAACACCTAAGTCCCTCATATTTATTTTATCAATTTAAAGAATATTTAGCAGACAAATATATTTTTTGAAGTATATATCATTATTTTATAAATATGTGGACTTAAGTGTTTGGATGTGCACCAATACTTGTTGTTGTTTTGTTATTTTGGTCACTTTGGCAGCACTCCCACAATATGTGTACTAATATATATAAAAGGCCTTTTATTCTATCAGGTGTGCTTAACCAAACCCCTTTGTTGTTGTATATCTGGAATGTACTAATATATGCCTATAATATGTCTGTACTTATTGTTTATAGTATATTCCCATGTAAACATGTCAACCGTACTGTGCAACTCCTCAATAAAAAATAAATAAAATAGAGGGCGGGAGTGGGTGTTAGAAAAAAAAAGAACGCACTGAAAAGTAAATTTACATTGCTGTCTATGGGAAATGTGTGTTCCCAGTAAATATATATGTATATGCTTTTATATATATATATATATATATATATATATATATATATATATAATGTGTTAATTTGTGTATATACACATAACAACACATAAATATGTATATAAGCATATACATATATATTTAAAAATGCTGCAATCTCTGCTCTACTTACCCACTTCGCTGCGCTTAGGATATGATGCTGTCTCTGACGGCATCAGAATGAGACTCCCATCGGAGCCTATTAAAGCGCACTCTGAGTGCAATGTTTCCTAGCAATGCATACATGAGCTTGCGTTCACATTGTGTTTAACTTGTAATACCAGCGCACATTAGCGTGTGCTGGTATTACTCAGCGGAGTACTAATATCATTAGCGCTACACTTGTAATCTAGCCCATTATATACAAATCTCAAGGAGGTGTTTACTGTCCCTTCAAGGTATTCACTTGTGTGAAGGCTATGCATTAATGAGGTTAAATTGTGGGCTGCACTAGTCATGGATTTAAAAAAAACAAAAAAAAAAAAAAACATTTAAATGTTTATATATGCTCCTAAAAGAAGTGGAATTCTTATTTACCTACTTTTTTCATTTTATTTCTAATTACCTACCACTACTTGTTCATGAACATGCTTAGACTCTGGGGTAAATGATGACATTTTCTTTATAGGGGCATTAAACTCTTGGGTCAGAACTTGAACAGAATGCTTACTACTCACCATTATATGGTTTTTTTCTGGTTGGTAAAAGCTCTGCATTTTAATACTGGGGACTGCCATCTTTGAGCACACATATTCTTGCAACATGTTAGAGAAGCCATGCATATGCACAGGTCATTGATGTGGCACTTTGATAGCTGTACCTTGCACTTTGGTTTAGCTCTCACAATATTAGAGTGTACAAGCCTTACATTTGTGCAAGTTTTTTTTACACAGTTCAAAAGTAATGTAAATAAAAAAAAGGCCCCAAGGAATAAAATAGAGCAATGCGACCACAGCTTCCTCTCTGTATTGTGCACACTAAACTGAAGGAAAATCATTGCATGGTGCTGCTGTAGTTGTGTCCTTTATTTTTCTTGAAGAGACATTAAACTGATAAGCACTTATTTTTTAAGTCAGTTCCTGGAAAATACTTGTACAAAAATTGTCTTAAAAGATAAGTGCTATTTTACCTTTAGGAAATAACTGGGTTTTGTGGGGTTTCTTAAACATTGATAACTAAAATGTATATCTTAAAAGCTGTGTATTTATGCAGGCATTTGGCATATTGACTGTGTAAGGGCTTTACTATGCATGAGATATAAATGTTTGATATCTGTGTGCTCAGGAACCATGGGGCATCCTACAATATTACTTTTTGTATCCTTATTGCTATTCTGTTCTGAATAATATGCCAATAATAGCAAATAAATATTTTTTTGTGTGAAATAATAAAGAACTGAAATTAAAAAGCTAATTCCTTGATAGATAATTATATGTGTTGAGCTATTCTAGATTTATACTTTTTAAAGGGAGAGTAATGATTAATGATTTAGGCAGAGCATATCATTTTAAACAACTTTTCAATTTATTTATATTATTTAATTTGCTTCATTCTCTTGTTATCCTTTGCTGAAAGGTGTATCTAGGTAAGCTAAGGAGCAGCAAATAACCTAGGTTCTAGCTGCTGATTGGTGGCTGCATATATACAGTATATACAGACTGTCATTGGCTCACCCGTGTGTTCATTTAGAAACCAGTAGTACATTGCTTCTCCTTCAACAAATGATACCAAGAGAATGAAACAAATTAGATAATAGAAGTAAATTAGAAAGTTGTTTAAAATTGTATCCTGTATCTGAGTCATGAAAGAAAAATGTGTTTCATGTCCCTTTAATGTTAGCGCTGCAGAATCTGTTGCCACTCTACAAATAACCGATAATAATAATAGCGTGTTTGGGGACTTACTCCCCTTCCTCAGACCACGTCATGTATTAAATTGTGTTTTAATTTTTTTAATCCAGAGAGTGCGGTCCACTTTTTGCTGTGTGTGTCTATATATATATATATATATATACAATACCAAAAATCCATAAAGGTTTGGTCCCACCACCAGGACGACCAATAATTTCAGGTCAAGGTTCCTTAACAGAAAAAGTATCACAGTATATTGATTATATACTTAGACCTAGTCTCCTGAATTTGCCTTCTTATGTAAAAGACACTCAGGATGTATTGAATATTATTGAAGGAATGTGTTTTGAGAATGACTGGATACTTGTGGCTATAGACTTTGAGTCACTTTACTCTTCAATACCACATAAAGAAGGCATAGCGGCATGTGAATATTATTTAGAACAAAGAGGCCATCTTTTCTCAAAACACACCAAATATGTGAGTAAACTTTTAAGTTTTGTATTGGAAAGAAATTTCTTTACATTTGGAGGTAAATTCTATCAACAGGTGAGGGGCACAGCAATGGGCACTTGCTGTGCTCCCACCTATGCCTGCCTATATTTAGGCAAATGGGAGAAGGATGTCATATATGGGGGAAGCCAGGGGGGCAATATAAAACTCTGGCTTCGCTTCATAGATGACATCCTAGTATTCTGGTCAGGAACAGAGGTGATGTTGAAAAATTTTATGAAAGAAATCAACATCAATAACTACAACCTGAGATTTACATATGAATTTAATAAGGTAGAAATAACCTTTTTGGATTTAAGGATCAACATACAGAACAATAAAATTTGTACCAGTACTTATAGGAAAAAAACGGCAGGAAATAATTTACTAATGGCTAACAGCCACCATCCTCCCTCCTTAATCAATAATATTCCAAAAGGACAATATTTGAGACATCGTAGAAATTGCTCAGATGTGATTAAATTCAAAGAAGAAGCTGGTTCCTTAACAGAGAGATTTAGAAACAGAAATAAATAAATCAAGATAATAAAATCAGATTTATTTCAACGTATAATGATAAATGGCAGGACATTAGAGCCATATTAAATAAACATTGGCCAATTTTGAATTTAGAGAAGGATATAATTAATTTTGTGAGAGATAGACCCCTAATGTCAGCCAGAAGGGCTCCAAACCTCAAGGATAAACTGGTTCAAAGCCACTATATAGATACATTTAAAAGCAATTGGTTAGGAAAGCATCAAGCTAAGGAAGGTAATTTCAGATGCAATAAATGCTCAGTTTGTAGTAATATGCAACAAGGTAATTGCTTTGTAGATAAATGCGGCCAAAGCTATAGAATAAAAGGAAGAATTAATTGTAGAAGTGAAGTAATTATATATTTAGTCTTCTGCTGCTGCCCCATGTACTACGTAGGTAAAACCTATCTTGAGTTGAAAGAAAGAATTAAGGAACACAAAAGAGATGTATCTAACAAGGTAAAAACCAGTAGTGTAGCAAGACATTTTAAGCTATTTCACAATAGTGATGAGGAAACATTAAAATTTCTGGGATTGGAAAAAGTTGATATATCAGCAAGGGGTGGCAACTTAGATAATATATTGCTACAAAAAGAATGTAAGTGGATATATGATCTCAAAGCTTTGAAACCTTATGGATTACATGAAGAGATAAATTATGCTCCTTTTCTTTAAGAATAACAAACCAATGTAGTAAGGGATAACCTCAATCGTTTCAAAGTAATATAGTGTGCACGAGTTCTTTCTTCTGTTAAGTGTGATCAGTCCACGGGTCATCATTACTTCTGGGATATTACTCCTCCCCAACAGGAAGTGCAAGAGGATTCACCCAGCAGAGCTGCATATAGCTCCTCCCCTCTACGTCACTCCCAGTCATTCTCTTGCACCCAACGACTAGATAGGATGTGTGAGAGGACTATGGTGATTATACTTAGTTTTATATCTTCAATCAAAAGTTTGTTATTTTAAAATAGCACCGGAGTGTGTTATTATCTCTCTGGCAGAGTTTGAAGAAGAATCTACCAGAGTTTTTGTTATGATTTTAGCCGGAGTAGTTAAGATCATATTGCTGTTTCTCGGCCATCTGAGGAGAGGTAAACTTCAGATCAGGGGACAGCGGGCAGATGAATCTGCATAGAGGTATGTAGCAGTTTTTATTTTCTGACAATGGAATTGATGAGAAAATCCTGCCATACCGATATAATGTCATGTATGTATACTTTACACTTCAGTATTCTGGGGAATGGTACTTCACTAGAATTACACTGTAAGAAATACATAAAGCTGTTTAATAACTAGAGATTATGTTTAACGTTTTTGCTGGAATGTAAAATCGTTTTCATTTGCTGAGGTACTGAGTGAATAAATGTTTGGGCACTATTTTTCCACTTGGCAGTTGCTTAATCTGTTTTCTGACAGTTTCTGTTCTCCCTCACTGCTGTGTGTGAGGGGGAGGGGCCGTTTTTTGGCACTTTTACTATGCATCAAATATTTCAGTCAGCAACTCATTGTATTCCCTGCATGATCCGGTTCATCTCTACAGAGCTCAGGGGTCTTCAAAACTTATTTTGAGGGAGGTAATTTCTCTCAGCAGAGCTGTGAGAATTATAGTTTGACTGAGATAAAAAACGTTTATTCTGTAATTTGTTTCCTGCTTTCAGAATTTGTTATCTTTGCTAATGGGATTAAACCTTTGCTGAAGTTGTGTTGTTTACAAGGATTGAGGCTATAACTGTTTCAATTTATTAATTTTCAACTGTCATAGATCTTCTGTGCTTCTTAAAGGCACAGTACGTTTTAATATTATTCTAATTGAATTGTATTTCCAGGTTGCAAGTTTATTTGCTAGTGTGTTAAACATGTCTGATTCAGAGGATGATACCTGTGTCATTTGTTGCAATGCCAAAGTGGAGCCCAATAGAAATTTATGTACTAACTGTATTGATGCTACTTTAAATAAAAATCAATCTGTACAAATTGAACAAATTTCACCAAACAACGAGGGGAGAGTTATGCCGACTAACTCGCCTCACGTGTCAGTACCTACATCTCCCGCTCAGAGGGAGGTGCGTGATATTGTAGCGCCGAGTACATCTGGGCGGCCATTACAAATCACATTACAGGATATGGCTACTGTTATGACTGAGGTTTTGGCTAAATTACCAGAACTAAGAGGTAAGCGTGATCACTCTGGGGTGAGAACAGAGTGCGCTGATAATATTAGGGCCATGTCAGACACTGCGTCACAGGTGGCAGAACATGAGGACGGAGAACTTCATTCTGTGGGTGACGGTTCTGATCCAAACAGACTGGATTCAGATATTTCAAATTTTAAATTTAAACTGGAAAACCTCCGTGTATTACTAGGGGAGGTGTTAGCGGCTCTGAATGATTGTAACACAGTTGCAATACCAGAGAAAATGTGTAGGTTGGATGAATATTTTGCGGTACCGACGAGTACTGAGGTTGTTCCTATACCTAAGAGACTTACTGAAATTGTTACTAAGGAGGGGGATAGACCCGGTGTGCCGTTCTCACCCCCTCCGATATTTAGAAAAATGTTTCCAATAGACGCCACCACAAGGGACTTATGGCAAACGGTCCCTAAGGTGGAGGGAGCAGTTTCTACCTTAGCTAAGCGTACCACTATCCCGGTGGAGGATAGCTGTGCTTTTTCAGATCCAATGGATAAAAAGTTAGAGGGTTACCTTAAGAAAATGTTTGTTCAACAAGGTTTTATATTGCAACCCCTTGCATGCATTGCGCCGATCACGGCTGCAGCGGCATTCTGGATTGAGTCTCTGGAAGAGAACATTGGTTCAGCTACTCTGGACGACATTACGGACAGGCTTAGAGTCCTTAAACTAGCTAATTCATTCATTTCGGAGGCCGTAGTACATCTTACTAAACTTACGGCGAAGAATTCAGGATTCGCCATTCAGGCACGCAGGGCGCTGTGGCTAAAATCCTGGTCAGCTGATGTTACTTCTAAGTCTAAATTGCTTAATATACCTTTCAAAGGGCAGACCTTATTCGGGCCCGGGTTGAAAGAGATTATCGCTGACATTACAGGAGGTAAAGGCCATGCCCTGCCTCAGGACAAAGCCAAAGCCAAGACTAGACAGTCTAATTTTCGTTCCTTTCGTAATTTCAAAGCAGGAGCAGCATCAACTTCCTCTGCACCAAAACAGGAAGGAGCTATTGCTCGCTTCAGACAAGGCTGGAAACCTAACCAGTCCTGGAACAAGGGCAAGCAGACTAGGAAACCTGCTGCTGCCCCTAAAACAGCATGAATTGAGGGCCCCCGATCCGGGATCGGATCTAGTGGGGGGCAGACTTTCTCTCTTCGCCCAGGCTTGGGCAAGAGATGTTCAGGATCCCTGGGCGCTAGAGATAATATCTCAGGGATACCTTCTGGACTTCAAATACTCTCCTCCAAGAGAGAGATTTCATCTGTCAAGATTGTCAACAATCCAGACAAAGAAAGAGGCGTTTCTACGCTGCGTACAAGAGCTCTTGTTAATGGGAGTAATCCATCCAGTTCCACGATCAGAACAGGGACAGGGGTTTTACTCAAATCTGTTTGTGGTTCCCAAAAAATCCTGTCCAATCCTGGACTTAAAGATCCTAAACAAATTCCTAAGAGTTCCATCGTTCAAGATGGAGACTATTCGGACAATTTTACCTATGATCCAAGAAGGTCAGTACATGACCACTGTAGATTTAAAAGATGCTTACCTTCACATACCGATTCACAAAGATCATTATCGGTACCTAAGGTTTGCCTTCCTAGACAGGCATTACCAGTTTGTGGCTCTTCCATTCGGATTGGCTACAGCTCCAAGAATCTTCACAAAGGTTCTGGGTGCTCTTCTGGCGGTACTAAGACCGCGGGGAATCTCGGTAGCTCCATACCTAGACGACATTCTGATACAAGCTTCAAGCTTTCAAACTGCCAAGTCTCATACAGAGTTAGTGCTGGCATTTCTAAGGTCACATGGATGGAAGGTGAACGAAAAGAAAAGTTCACTCGTTCCACTCACAAGAGTTCCCTTCCTGGGGACTCTTATAGATTCTGTAGAAATGAAGATTTACCTGACAGAGGACAGGCTAACAAGACTTCAAAGTGCTTGCCGCACCCTTCATTCCATTCAACACCCGTCAGTGGCTCAATGCATGGAGGTAATCGGCTTAATGGTAGCGGCAATGGACATAGTACCCTTTGCACGCTTACACCTCAGACCACTGCAACTGTGCATGCTAAGTCAGTGGAATGGGGATTACTCAGACTTATCCCCTTCTCTGAATCTGGATCAAGAGACCAGAAATTCTCTTCTATGGTGGCTTTCTCGGCCACATCTGTCCAGGGGGATGCCATTTAGCAGACCAGACTGGACAATTGTAACAACAGACGCCAGCCTTCTAGGTTGGGGTGCCGTCTGGAATTCTCTGAAGGCTCAGGGACAATGGAGTCAGGAGGAGAGTCTCCTGCCAATAAACATTCTGGAATTGAGAGCAGTTCTCAATGCCCTCCTGACTTGGCCCCAGTTGACAACTCGGGGGTTCATCAGGTTTCAGTCGGACAACATCACGACTGTAGCTTACATCAACCATCAGGGAGGGACAAGAAGCTCCCTAGCTATGATGGAAGTATCAAAGATAATTCGCTGGGCAGAGTCTCACTCTTGCCACCTGTCAGCAATCCACATCCCGGGAGTGGAGAACTGGGAGGCGGATTTCTTAAGTCGTCAGACTTTTCATCCGGGGGAGAGGGAACTTCATCCGGAGGTCTTTGCCCAAATACTTCGACGTTGGGGCAAACCAGAGATAGATCTCATGGCGTCTCGACAGAACGCCAAGCTTCCTCGTTACGGGTCCAGATCCAGGGATCCAGGAGCAGTCCTGATAGATGCTCTGACAGCACCTTGGGACTTCAGGATGGCTTACGTGTTTCCACCCTTCCCGTTGCTTCCTCGATTGATTGCCAGAATCAAACAAGAGAGAGCATCAGTGATTCTAATAGCTCCTGCGTGGCCACGCAGGACTTGGTATGCAGACCTGGTGGACATGTCATCCTGTCCACCTTGGTCTCTACCTCTGAAACAGGACCTTCTGATACAGGGTCCCTTCAAACATCAAAATCTAACTTCTCTGAAGCTGACTGCTTGGAAATTGAACGCTTGATTTTATCAAGACGTGGGTTTTCTGAGTCAGTTATTGATACCTTAATACAGGCTAGGAAACCTGTTACCAGAAAGATTTACCATAAGATATGGCGTAAATACCTATATTGGTGTGAATCCAAAGGTTACTCTTGGAGTAAGGTTAGGATTCCTAGGATATTGTCTTTTCTACAAGAAGGTTTAGAAAAGGGTTTATCTGCTAGTTCTTTAAAGGGACAGATCTCAGCTCTGTCCATTCTGTTACACAAACGTCTGTCAGAAGTTCCTGACGTCCAGGCTTTTTGTCAGGCTTTGGCCAGGATTAAGCCTGTGTTTAAAACTGTTGCTCCACCATGGAGTTTAAACCTTGTTCTTAATGTTTTACAGGGCGTTCCGTTTGAACCCCTTCATTCCATTGATATAAAGTTGTTATCTTGGAAAGTTCTATTTTTAATGGCTATTTCCTCGGCTCGAAGAGTCTCTGAATTATCAGCCTTACATTGTGATTCTCCTTATTTGATTTTTCATTCGGATAAGGTAGTCCTGCGTACTAAACCTGGGTTCTTACCTAAGGTAGTTACTAACAGGAATATCAATCAAGAGATTGTTGTTCCTTCTTTATGCCCAAATCCTTCTTCAAAGAAGGAACGTCTACTGCACAACCTGGATGTAGTCCGTGCTCTAAAATTTTACTTACAGGCAACTAAGGAATTTCGACAAACGTCTTCTCTGTTTGTCATTTACTCTGGGCAGAGGAGAGGTCAAAAAGCTTCCGCTACCTCTCTTTCTTTTTGGCTTCGTAGCATAATTCGTTTAGCTTATGAGACTGCTGGACAGCAGCCTCCTGAAAGAATTACAGCTCATTCTACTAGAGCTGTGGCTTCCACTTGGGCCTTCAAGAATGAGGCCTCTGTTGAACAGATTTGCAAGGCTGCAACTTGGTCTTCGCTTCATACTTTTTCCAAATTTTACAAATTTGACACTTTTGCTTCATCGGAGGCTATTTTTGGGAGAAAGGTTCTTCAGGCAGTGGTTCCTTCTGTATAAAGAGCCTGCCTATCCCTCCCGTCATCCGTGTACTTTTGCTTTGGTATTGGTATCCCAGAAGTAATGATGACCCGTGGACTGATCACACTTAACAGAAGAAAACATAATTTATGCTTACCTGATAAATTCCTTTCTTCTGTAGTGTGATCAGTCCACGGCCCGCCCTGTTTTTAAGGCAGGTAAATATTTTTTAATTTATACTCCAGTCACCACTTCACCCTTGGCTTTTCCTTTCTCGTTGGTCCTTGGTCGAATGACTGGGAGTGACGTAGAGGGGAGGAGCTATATGCAGCTCTGCTGGGTGAATCCTCTTGCACTTCCTGTTGGGGAGGAGTAATATCCCAGAAGTAATGATGACCCGTGGACTGATCACACTACAGAAGAAAGGAATTTATCAGGTAAGCATAAATTATGTTTTTAATCTCTCTATTAAAAAGAACAATAAATTTGGAAAAAACTATTGTGAGAAAAAATTCTATCTTTAACCCAATTTAAAATGAAAGTAGTAAGTGAATTAATTGTGATTGCATATCCCATAATTCACAAAATTTGTGTAATTGTGTTTTGGAATAACTGTAAATAATTTCTTCATCGATTATGATGTTATATATGAGATAAATTGCACATAAAAATAAAGGTATTCTGCCAGTTATATATATAAAAAATAATTAATGTATATTGGATTCAACAAAGGTTGTTAAAACAACAAAGATTCATAAAGGAATCCATGTAGAAACGCACAATATTCAATGGAAATCTAAGCAATATGAAAGTGTTTATTTCACCTTATGGGCGGAACAAATTCAGAATCAAATAAAAGGTCGGCACTAGGACCAGAAAAAAAGAAGCCAGATGAAGCCCTAAACGAGTAACCAGTAAGGGTGAAACGCGTGTAGCTGCAAGATATTCAAACTGAGGGCTGCAGCTGAGCCCTCATGAACTGACCGGAATAACCGAAAGTAAAGACCGGAAAACAACAGCGGTTTTGAGTAAGGTCCACTTGTTGAGGGTCGGATTAATCACAAGCAAAGAAGACAAGTGAGTAACTTTTCTACACACGGAGAACTGAGACATGCTGCAATCAAGGTAAAATTGCGTTGTTACTAATGTTGCAAAAGACAGCCTAGCGAGGTGAGTGGAAGCATAAAGTCTCAGAAGCCATAATTCCTTGAGGCGCTACATTGTTATATAATTGCAACACAATAACAAATGCCAATTCTGATGAACTTTGCAGCAAATAAGAAATTGTTACAACTGCTATCTCACCCCTAGAGTGTTGAATAACCTTCTCATATAAATACCGCTGACTACATTTTATTCATACAAGCAAAGGATAAGCCCGCTGTATGGCTAGAATTTTGAAACCCTGAAAGAAAACAACACAAGTTAAGAACATTAACACAAAATTCTGAGAATAAGAAACTTGGATATATAAGAAGAGTGTCTACACAAGGACATTTATTATAATTTAAAATATTGGCCAATATTTAATACATAAGTGGGCCCACGTTCGTAAAAGAATATTTTGTAATCCGGTGCTTTTCTAACAGTTATTTCAGTAAACATATTGCTAATGTCAATTTCTTTATGTCGTTATTATTAAGATTTGTGCATACAATTGTGTGGTATTCCAATAGACAGTGTCCCACATATGGAAATACTAGTTTGTTTATTTATAATTTATAATCTGGTGCTGGATATAGGGAACTTAGTGTGAAAAACACGTTTTTTCACACCTTTCTTGTTTAAGTATTACATTCAATATCTCCTTTCCCTCCGTGCACAGGGTGGTTCTGATATTAACTTACAAGTCAGACCACTCGAATGATTTAGAGTATTAACCATATGAGGTGGTGCGAACCAGATAAATACAATATATATATATATATATATATGCATGCAAAGGCGGACTGAGACCAACCAGGGCCCCCCACCTCCTCTTTGCTCCACCTACCTACCTCCTCTGCCCCTCCTCTACCTTATTGCCCCTCCACCTCATGTACCCCTCCCACCTCATATGCCACTCCCCCACTATGTTTTTAACTGCCCTATAAAGAGACAATTTTTTCCTTAAAGGGACACTAAACCCAAATGTTTTCTTTCATGATTCAGAAAGAGCATGCAATTTTAAGCAAATTTCTAATTTACTCCTGTTATCAATTTTTCTTCGTTCTCTTGCTATCTTTATTCAAAAAGCAGGACTGTGATGCATAGGAGCCGGCCTATTTTTGGTTGAGAACCTGGATTATGCTTGCTTATTGGTGGGTTAATGTATGCCTCTAATAAGCGAGCGCTATCCATGGTGCTGAACCTAAAATGGGCTGCAGCTAACATTTACATTCCTGCTTTTAAAATAAAGATAGCAAGAGAACGAAGAAAATTGATAATAGGAGTAAATTAGAAAGTTGCTTAAAATTTTATGCTCTATCTGAATTATGAAAGCAAGAAATTGAGTTCAGTGTCCCTTTAAATATTTTAATAACAACTAAATATTGTAAATTTACAAGTGCTTGTGCAAAAAAAAAAACCCTGCCAATATGCACTACAGTATAAATCAGAAAGTAGTGAGGGGCAGACAAGGGGTTCAAATCACTTCTGTTTACTTGTTACTGGCAGCTAAAGAGGTAAAATAATTAATTTGTATGTTACTGGCATCCAAGGGGTAAAATTACTTATTAGTTATCAAACATATACATCATGGGATTAACATTGGGGCTAAGATAGTGCTGTTAGGTGGGCATTGTGTTACCCAACTATCATTGTGCTCATCAGAGATTGCCCAGTATATTGAAAGAAATACAACTGGAGCCTGGTTTTGAGGATACAAATAAAAAGAGCCTTTAACTTACATTGGGTTGTGTGGTGCTTGGTTGAAAAGAAAATTTTAAATAAGGGAGTTATATGGTCTTTTAAAGGGACAGAAAGAGAACATGAAACTATCATATTACAGATACTGCATGTCATTTTAGCAGTGATATCCCTCATAGCTGTAACACATAACAGTGATATTATCCCTCATAACTGTCGGTAACACATAGCAGTGCTATTATCCCTCATAGCTGTCAGTAACACATAGCAGTGATATTATCCCTCATAGCTTTCAGTAACACATAGAAGTGATGATATCCCTCATAGTGTTCAGTAACGCATAGCAGTGATATTATCCCTCATAGTACTCAGTAACACAGCACAAATAAAAAGAGCCTTTAACTTACACTGGGTTGTGTGGTGCTTGGTTGAAAAGAAAATTTTAAATAAGGGAGTTATATGGTCTTTTAAAGCATAGCAGTGATAGTATCCCTCATAGCTGTCAATAACACATAGCAGTGATATTATCCCTCATAACTGTCTAAACTCATAGCAGTGATATTATCCCTCATAGCTTTCAGTAACACATAGAAGTGATGATATCCCTCATAGCGTTCAGTAACACATAGCAGTGATATTATCCCTCATAGTACTCAATAACACAGCAGTGATATTATCCCTCATAGCTGTCAGTAACGAATGTAACACATAGCAGTGATATTATTCCTCATAGCTGTCGGTAACACATAGCAGTGATATTATCCCTCATAGCTGTCAGTAACACATAACAGTGATATTATCCCTCATAGCAGTCAGTAACACAGCAGTGATATCCCTCATGGCTGTCAGTAACACATAGCAGTGATATTATCCCTCATAGCTGTCAGTAACACATAGCAGTGATATTATCCCTCATAGCTTTCAGTAACGCATAGCAGTGATATTATCCCACATAGTAGTCAGCAACACAGCAGTGATATTATCCCTCATAGCTGTCGGTAACACATAGCAGTGATATTATCCCTTATAGCTTTCAGTAACACATAGCAGTAATAGTATCCCTCATAGCTGTCAGTAACACATAGCAGTGATATCCCTCACAGCTGTCAGTAACACATAGCAGTGATATCCCTCATAGCTGTCAGTAACACATAACAGTGATATTATCCCTCATAGCTTTCATTAACACATAGCAGTGATATTATCCCACATAGTAGTCAGTAACACAGCAGTGATATTATCCCTCAGAAGCCTGATGAAACAGACAGCAGTCTGAGAAACGCGTTGCTTGTTCTTTTAATATCTAGTGTCATGAGACACTGAGATTTTTATTTTATTAATAAAATTTGGTTTTATGTAAACCTCTTTGTGAGAGTCTGAGCTCTGTCAGTCCGGCAAGACATTGGAGAAACCAGTTTCCTTGCAGTGTCAGTGAGCTGGGACACTGTGAGATCCCAGTCTGTTTGATTTAGCACAATTGGGTGCTGCTCCACTTGTGAGTACCTTTTTGATTACCTATCAAATCTCTTTCACCAACTGTATTACACTAGGAGGCGCCTTTGTCTTTTTGTGATTTTTTTCACAGAGAAAACTTGCTCTTAGATCCTGATTTCCCTGACAAAGCAGCTGACTCCAGTCATCATCTGTGTTCCTGATCATTGATCATCCTGGTATTTGATCACATTCATCATTTGGGACTATACCCACCCCAATTGGGACATTTACCATCTATATAACATTGCAGAAGAAGACAGCATTTCCAGATAAGAACCTTTCAGGAATTTCTTATTACTGTATTTGTTATTATTTGTGTTGTATCCTATGTTTCTCATAGTCCCATATTTATAAGAATTGTTTCACTTTTGTTTACATTATTCCGTATAGTATATTTTATTATAGTTATTATATGTAATATCTTGTTCTCTTCTCTCTTAGCCTATTTACATAATAATCATATAAGGTCCTGTGCGCCCCCTAGTAGTAACACACCCTTAGTGTTACTGATTGTTTCTTTTGATAGTATCCCTCATAGCTGTCAGTAACACATAGCAGTGATATCCCTCACAGCTGTCAGTAACACATAGCAGTGATATCCCTCATAGCTGTCAGTAACACATAACAGTGATATTATCCCTCATAGCTTTCATTAACACATAGCAGTGATATTATCCCACATAGTAGTCAGTAACACAGCAGTGATATTATCCCTCATAGCTGTCGGTAACACATAGCAGTGATATTATCCCTCATAGCTTTCAGTAACACATAGCAGTGATATTATCCCTCATAACTGTCAGTAACACATGACACAACGTCATTGCCTTATTCTTGCATCTGCGCATGCGTTACACATACTATCTTTTGTTTTGAATGCGTGTGGCTGATTCGCGCATGCTCATAACATTTTTGCCGGAGTGATCATATACGTCATCTGCTTTCATTCACGACTTGATACTTCGAAGCACATCCCATTGCAGACGTATTACAATGTAAGTGCCTCGGTCCGTGTGAAAGCCTAAACCAACGATTTTATTTTAATTTATACTAACATTGGCTTGTTCTTATTTTTACAATTGATGAAGTAGATAGACTCATGCGCTTTGGAGACCAGTTGGAGTGACAATCGCATGCGCATTGCGGTTAGAATGTTTGAATCGCACATGCGCAATAGCAAGGGTCCTTGGGAAGCGCATCTCTGATATGTATGGAGCGGGTGGGACCGCTCTATACGTAAACAGTCAAAATTATAGGAAGTAGAAGATGGGAGGAGTCAAGAGCAGAATGAAACAACGATAATGTAATCAAATAAATAACTAAATCAATAATTTTATTTAAAAAAAATATAGCGGTTTTATTAGACATATAGACAATGCAGTAGTGTGTTCAAAAGGTACAAAATTTACTTTCACTTTAAGTATCTTAAAATGGCATGCTCTGTTTAATTTTGAATTACATGTGCCTTATAATTTAGGGGTATTCACAACTGTCTTAAAACAATGCAGACATTGTTCTTGATTTAATCAGGTTGTCTCCGATTATGTCACATGCACAGAATCAGAGATTAATAAAGTCTGGTCTGCCTGCAGCTACTGAGCACATTTATCATCCATGATGCTTTTTAATACTTACTCAGCTCAGTGGCATTCAGCAGCAAGCTCCTTAGCCTAGCTATGTATGTTTTTCAACAATGGCACTGACCACCCTATTAGAAAGTGTGCCCAGCTACAGGTGTTCCATATTATATGATCTTCCTGTCCCTACATAATTCACTCATTTTTGCTATTCCCAATCCCAACTGCTCTGTAATCATTTAGTGTAGACTGATGTAATATAACTGTGATACAGGTCCTATCAAAAACCTATATAAAAAAAGACAGTTCTGTTCTTCAATCTAACCTAAATTCTCTATGCATGTTATAGTATATTAAACCAGATTTGTGTTTGACACCTGTCCACATTTTACTCAGTTCTGTGCTGACTCCACATGGGAATTCTAGCTGGAAATTTTTTAAATGTGGAATTAAAGGGACACTAAACCCAGAAAAAAAGTCATCTTAAATTGAAATATCGATATATTTTCTATATTTTTGTAATTTGCATTGCGTTTATAATATTTACCCTTTCTTAGCAATCCGATTGCGAAAATACAAGGTTTTCCAAACCCACCGACGGCGATTCATTACCATCATCCAATTCTGAACGATAACCCAGGTTATGAAAATGGCGTCGGTTTGATGATATGCGCATGCGCGATATACCGTCCACGTCATTCTTGACGTAACTCACAGCAAACCAGCAGACCTGCTGTGTTGATATCAGACAGAGCTGCTGAATAGAGCAGGTAAGTGTGGATCGCTGCAAGAATCTCCCTAGTAATAACGAGCATTAATTCTATATGTATAGAAAAACGGACAAAATTATCAATGAAACCCATATTAATTTTATTTAACTGTATGCTCAATACACTGAATAGAGCAGGTAAGTGAGGATTGCTGCGAGAATCTCCCTAACAATAACGAGCATTAATTCTATATGTGTATAAAAACGGACAAACTTATGAATAAAACACATTAATTTTATTTCACTTTATGCTGAATTTGATGAATAGAGTTTGTAAGAGCACAGCATATGCTTATTTACAATACCACTGTATGGCTAAGTGTGGTATCATGGATCAGATATGCACATGCGCGGGTCAACGGATCGTAATGCGCATGCGCCGGGTGACGACATTGTCACTTAATGATATGCAGAAAATTGCAATACGATTGGAAATTGAAGTTTGGTGTGCACGGCCCATATTAGAGGGTTGGCTGTAATGATGTCATCTTAGGAAAATACATTTTAATTTTATAGTGTTCAGAAAGATCGTTGTACTGTAAAAGTAGGTAAGTGATGAAATATACACGTTAGTGATTTGAAATTGATGGTCAGGTTATGGACAAAAAACTTAAGTTTTGGAATCCTTTAAGCAAATTTATTTTTGCTCTTAAATATAGCATTTCTGTACTTCTAAGTATTCACACATTGTGCTCTAATTACATAAATAAAATACCCAGAACCAAATTGTGCATATATTAAGAGATACGTGTTTATTTGCAAGGTGTTTAACAAGTGAAGTAATTAAAAAATATATATTAATAGTAGCTTGTTTGCTATAGAACCCTGGTGGTATGCTTTGTTTTCAGTCTTTCACCAGGCCAGCAATAACACAATTATCTAGTGATATATATTAGATATTACACTAGAGATCTACATACATAATTGGCACTGAAATATTCAAGGAAACCGTATTTAAAAAAAAAAAAAACACTTTCAAAGTGAAAATTACATCTGATAAACATACTGTACAATATGGGCAATATATATATTTAATATTTTTTTCATATTGCATTATATTTTAATCCAAACATACAGTAAAAAAAGCATCAGATGGAAACTGAATTAGTGTTGAGAAAAACAATAGTACCTCAAGCATAAAGTATTAGTATTATAAAGTAGTAATCATGAAAACCTGTCAGACCCCTTGCACCGGAGAGGTAAACTGCGAAAAAAAAGTGTGTAATAATAATTATTAACTCTGAGGCAGTTTACATTCTAATGCACAAATTACATGTACACAATCGCCCTTAGATAATTTTCTATACAAGTTATTACGGTACATGTAATTCAGTACATAGTAACAGTACGATAAACTTGCTTGTCTCCGCCCGCCAGAGAAATAGGGGGCGCTGTGTGGTACAGTGTACGGAGGCCGCGCTGGGTGCTTTGAGCGTTCATTTTTAGCTTCCTGTTCGTAGCAGGCTAGCAGCAGAAACGCAGAGAACTGCCATCATGAAGCCGGAGCATGAGTTGACTAGTGAGGGATCGGATGATGAGGCTCCAGATGAGGTGACGTTCAAGAGCGCTAAGACTCAAGCTGAGGAGAACGCGAGAGAGAAACGGCTTGCGGTAAAGAGGTAATTGTATACCTGTGCAACAATGTATATTCTACCCTTATCGTGGTGCTACACTGTTATTCGTCCCCTCTGATCTTTACCTAGCCAGTGTTGCACTTAAACTCTTCCCCGCTCATGTGCTGCAACTTCACCTAGCTTAGCTAACTGTTGGTGCAGGATCATCCTTCGAATGCTGCTGTCCTAATCACTTTAATGTACTGTGTCTGCTCTCTCGGTGTTATTTTCCTGATTCAGCTGCGTCCTGGTGGTAAAACTCTATTCCCCAACTTTTTAGTGAACTCTTCAAGTCACCTAACTGCCTGATAACATTGCTGCACCTTAATGCTCTAAATTATTATTCACCTAAACCTAGTGTCCTAGTCCATCTACCCATCATCTCTAAACCCAGTACCTACAATCTATCCGCTTACGCTCCCTAAAACCAAACATTTACTCTCAGCCTGTGCACTGTCCCTAAAACTGGTACCTACAGTATGTGCAAGTTTTATCCTGAGTATAATGCCTTGATCGGTTCCAGGCTCGCTCATTTGATCCTGCAACTGATATTCATGAAGAAGCGGGTTAAATCGCTGCTTCATAAACCCTCTCACCATCTTGGAATTGCCGGATGAAAATCACCCTGGATTCATTCTACTGTGCTAATTGACTAGCCCTACTCTCCCATGATTGTTTATGCAAGTGTAGGGGGTGGCATTGCATGAGTATTTGCTTGTGCAACTGTAAATGTGGGAAACATTCACCCCACAAACTGTGATAGAATGTGAACAGATTCACAAAATGTCCATTTGCAGATTGATGTATCTTTCCCTGTGCCTGCCCAACCTGTTTAAATTCAGTAGCCCACACTCCCTAAACCTAGTACTCACACTCTACTTGACTGCCGTCCATAAACCCACACGTTACCCACACTTGCTTAAACATTGTCTCTAAAGCTGGTAACAGCACTCTGCATGACAGTTGTACCTAATACTGGTACCAGCACTCTGCTTTACCATTTGCCCTAAAGGTGGTACTGGCACTCTGCATGACTATTGTCCCTGAAGCCGGTACCATCACGCTGCTTGTCCACTGTCCCTAAATCTATATCTATTTGCTTGATATTACCCACTAGAATTTTTAGGAAGAACATTTTATAAGTAATATATTTTGGGATTATTCTTTCACAGGGAAAAGGATTTATTGAAAGAGAAGAGGAAACAGAAGGAAGAACTATTTAAAGAGCAAAAGGTAAATGTTGAGTTTGCAGTAAAAACAGTTTGTCAAAGCATTTGTAAAAGTGTTTTGCTAAATAGTGTGAAGGACTAGAATTTGCTAGATATAAGACAACTGTTTAACATCTTTTTGTTTGGCCATTTTGCTCTAGAACACGTCTAGTAAGTATATTATACCCATTAGATCTTTAGAAATTTTGAGTTTTATATAATTGTTGCTGTTTTCATCAGATTATATTTTGTTTTCTTAGCCTGAGACATTCTTGGTGTAGTTTTGGACAGCCCTTATTTTGCACTTTACACTATAAAAAGCTAATATAATATGGATAAGGCAGTGTAAATGAAAACATAATACTGAGCAATGTATGTTAATATCACCTTTTGAGATTGAGCATTTAAAGGGACATAATACTCATATGGCAAATCACGTGAAAGTGATGCAGCATAACTTGAAAAAGCTGACAATAAAATATCACCTGAACGTCTCTGTAAAAAAGCAAAATATTTTACCTCAAAATTTTTTCAGCTCACCAGAGTAAGTGCTGTGCAAACAGTTATACTTTAGATGTAAGTTGGAAAAAAATATATATAGCCAATCAGCAGTGCTGAGGTCATGCTTTGCCTTTTGCTATGATCTCATGAGATTTCACTGTGATCTCATGATATTTCATAGAACTTACTTAAAGGGACACTGAAACCAATTTTTTTCTTTCATGATTCAGATAGAGCATGAAATTTAAAGCAACTTTCTAATTTACTCCAATTATCAAATTTTCTTTATTCTCTTGCTATCTTTATTTAAAATGCAAGAATGTAAGTTTAGATGCCGGCCCATTTTTGGTGAACAACCTGGGTTGCACTTGCTAATTGGTGGATAAATTCATCAACCAATAAAAAAAGTGCTGTCCAGAGTTATGAACCAAGAAAAAACTTAGATGCCTTCCTTTTCAAATAAAGATAGCAAGAGAACGAAGAAAAATTGATACTAGGAGTAAATTAGAAAGTTGCTTAAAATTGCCTGCTCTATCTGAATCACTAAAGAAAAAATTTGGGTTCAGTGTCCCTTTAATCTGAATAGGAAAATAACATGACTCTGCCTGCATGCTCCCTTGCAAGTCATGGGACAAGCATCCTGACTGGCTACTTAAAGTCTCTTTTCAGTGGAGTGTGAATACTTAGGAAATTTGAGGTAAAATCTTATTTTTTACATAGAGATGTTCAGGTGATGTTTTCTAGTTAGATTTTGACAGCTATTCTGCATCACTTTCATGTGCTTTTCATGTGCTTCAACGGCTCCTAATTTTTGTATTGTTCCTCTATATCGTGTTTGGTTCCTGAGTTTCACATGTGATTATCATCTTCTGACTTAGCAATGACTGTTCTTGAGAATTACTGCTCTGCTTGATATTTTATGCCTACATATATGCTCAAAGCTTTTTATTCTCTTCCCTATGGACTTTTTATTTTTTAGAAACAAAACTTTATTGGTTTATACAGATTACATAAATATTGAGATGCAAAACTAACATTGCAGATTATTACAATTATTACTGGGTTTCCAGGAAGGAGACTCTAGTCTGATTCGGAATCCACATACTTGACAGACTGGGGTCTTTACAAATAAATAATTAACAAAAAACAACCAACAATAGAACAAACACATGGTAGATATTGCTGTTCAAGTAGATAATTGGGGGAACAGTTTAAGCCTTATAAAGGACTTATAAAACAGTCTGCATGACTGTAAACAATGTAAGATGTGAAATAACATTGGATATACAAAACTGTATTGTTAACTTACTCAGTCAGACCCATTAATGAATATCATAAGAGGGTTATGTGTCTCAACCATTCTCCACATTTATCTAAAAGAGAAACTAACAACCCCCTCTAAAAAAGCTATTAGTATAAATCTGTTGGTAATAGAACAATGATGGATGGTATCTGAACTTGCTTTCAAGAGTTGAAATAATTTTAACCATAGATTATATTTTTACTTTAAGAGGGATATTAAAAAGAAACATCTTCAGAATTATTATTGTAATTTATTTCCACCCTTTTTAAGGTTGTATCACTGGGCAAGACCACCAAATGTCACACATAGTAGCAATCATGCCACAGTCTCTCCAGCCTGTATTGGTCCCACCTGGGAAAATATGTTTAAAGGGACACTGAACCCAAATTTTTTTTATTTCATGATTCAGATAGAGCATGCAATTTTAAAGTGAAGGTAAAGTGAAAGGCTCTATTCTACATAATTACTGTTATCAAGCAAAATAAATATAACTTTCATTCATCAATTTTTACAAATCTTTATGTTACCTGAGATATCGGATATTATTTTCGTGTATTCGGCTTTCCGAAAATCAACCCGTGCAATTCTTTTTTTTTTTTTTTATAAGCAACGATCACGTTGTTGAGCCATCCAATTGATTCTTTGGCCGTTAGGCGGCCGTCAATTTACGTCATCATTACATGGCTCTTGATGCGCATGCGTGACATCTTCTACTTCGCATTTGCCAAGCGTGCGTCCACGTTTTGCGCATGCGCAGTAAAAACTTGAGTTTGTGGTCAGATTTTGTACAGCATAGGAACTCAGACGGCAACTAATTTGAAGCATTTGTAGCGCTCCGATTACCGCAAGCATCTTTTTTTTTTTTTTTTTTTTTTTTTTTTTTTTTATTGGTAAGTCTAAAACAATCAGTGTAAAAAAATGATGCGCATGCACGATTGTTCCATGCTCGATGTGCACAAGCTTAGTAGACACACATAGAGCGGGTGGGACTGCTCTATATGTCACAGAAACCCGGAAATGGAGGATGGGAGGAGAATCAACAGGGAACGGTAATAGAAATATAGTTTGAAAAATACCCAAATAAATTTTTTTTTTTAAAATAAACCTAGCGACTGTTCTTGATTTAGTAAAAGGATCATAAATATGATTGCTGGTTAACAAAACTTTACCTTCACTTTAAGCAACTTTCTAATTTACTTCTATTATCATTTCTTCTTTGTTCTCTTGCTATTTTTATTTGAAAAAGAAGGCATCTAAACTAAGGAGCCAGCAAATTATTGGTTCATGACCATGGACAGCACTTGTTTATTGGTGCTGTCCAATCAGCAAGGACAACCTAGGTTGTTCACCAAAAATGGACCGGCATTTCAACTTACATTCTTGCTTTTCAAATAAACATACCAAGAGAATGAAGAACATTTGATAATAGGAGTAAATTAGAAAGTTGCTTAAAATTGCATGCTCTATCTGAATCGCGAAAGAAAAAAAATTGGGTTCAGTGTCCCTTTAAGCCTTTGTGGTATTAGATACCAAAATTGAAGTAGCTTTTGTGCACATGAACTTTAGCTTGTCTAGTATTTACTGTCTTGTCAAGCATGTGACTTTTATACTTGTGTGCTGTCTTGTGTTGGAGTATTTTTTTTTTTATTTTTTTTTTTTTTTTTTTTTATTTTGGATATAGTGATCAACTATCTAATTTTACCTTTTTTTTTTTTTTTTTTTTTTTTTTTTTTTTTTTTTCATTTTCTAGAAAAGAAAACTGCTCTCTGAGGATATACTTCAGACTGTCTCTTCACTTCCAGAGAAAACGTAAATTGCTCTTTATCTCATTTGTAAGCTTTCTAAAGCCTCTATTTGTTTATCTTCTATTTTTAGTAGGTTAACTTTTTTTTGTCATTGTCTATACATGATTGTCATATTTTATATGAAAACTACAGTTTATGGCTGTTTTTGTTGGTTATTCATTTCTCCAAACTGCATCTACTTTCTTTCTGTATTGCTGATAATGTTTTCTTTTTTAGGACACAATGAGTCCACGGATTATCTTAATTACTAATGGGATATTCACCTCCTGGTCAGCAGGAGGAGGCAAAGAGCACCACAGCAGAGATGTTAAATAGCTCCTCCTTTCCCTCCCACTCCAGTCATTCTCTTTGCCTATGTTAGTGATAGAAAGAGGTAAAGTGAGGTGTTAGTATAGATTCTTCAATCAAGAGTTTATTATTTTTAAAGTAGTGCCAGAGTGTGTGCTGCTTTGTTCTAGGGTGTAGCCGTAGTCCATATCAGTCTCTTCAGTAGAGCTTTTTGGTGGCTTTAAAGCAATGGGAACTGGTGGGACATAATTCTCACTGCCCTTACCAAGAAAATCTGAGGGATATTTGCTCAGGACTTTCTTTCTAAATTATAGGTCCATGTGAGGGAGAGGACCTCGCAAACCTGAGAATTGCCTTACTGTCCGGCAGGAGATAATGAGGTAAGTGCTAACTTTATTCTGGGGGTGAAGTAAGGAGACTCAGAAGCAATTTGGGCACGTCATTTTTATTTATTCCTCATTGGATTTAGCCTTATTATCAGAGGCTTACAGGTAGATTCCCTCAGAGTTTTAGGGAACACTTGGGGACAGTCAAACGCTGGGGCTGTATGGGACATAGGCTTTCAGTGTGATAAATATTGCCATAACGGAGTCATCACTGAAGAGCTTAAATTCTTATTCCCAGAGGCTTACTTTTATTTTATTAGCCGACGGGGAGTTTTTATTCTCTAGGGCTAATTAGCTAAGAGGGCTAAAGTCTCTTTAAGGGTCAATTTTATGAACTGTTTGGGGCAGGTTTTTACTCCCAGCGGCTTACTTTTATATTTCTATCCGACCAGGAGTTTTTAACCTCGTTATATTACTTTGCACTGTTTGGGGCAGGTTCTTACTCCCAGGACTTTATTTTGCAAATAAGGCTGATCGGGAGATGTCTGTTAATTCAGCCATGATGGCTGACAGATATGTTTTTAACAGGGTTTAGCCGCCCGGGAACGATACGCCCACAATGGGCGGAGCTATGCTACACGTTTTTGGACGCCTTTTTACATAGCTCTAATTCCGTTGAATCGGAATCTTCTCTTCACACTTTTTTAAAGTTTTACAAGTTTGATTCTTTTGCCTCGGCTGAGGCCGCTTTTGGGAGAAAGGTTCTTCAAGTAGTGGTGCCTTCCGTTTAGGTTTCCTGTCTTGTCCCTCCCGTCTCATCTGTGTACTCTAGCTTGGGTATTGAATCCCATTAGTAATTAAGATGATTCGTGGACTCATCGTGTCTTAAAAAAGAAAATAAAATTTATGCTTACCTGATAAATTTATTTATTTTGACACAATGAGTCCACGACCCGCCCTGTTCTTTAGACAGGTTGTGTGTTATTGTAAACTTCAGACACCTCTGCACCTTGGCTTTTCCTTTCTCTTTCTAACTTCAGTCGAATGACTGGAGTGGGAGGGAAGGGAGGAGCTATTTAACAGCTCTGCTGTGGTGCTCTTTGCCTCCTCCTGCTGACCAGGAGGGGAATATCCCATTAGTAATTAAGATGATCCGTGGACTCATCGTGTCAAAAAAGAAATAAATTTATCAGGTAAGCATAAATTTTCTTTTTTTAACAGAAATATTTATTTTAATTATCAGCCAATTTTATGTGTTTATAAAATGTTATAGATTTTATGATTTTTTTTTTTTTTTTTTTTTTTTTTTGTAGGGAAAAAAGGAATGAAGAGGCACCCCAAGCCAAAGGTAGCAGCAGTATGTTTTTATTTATTTTATTTAAAAAAAAAAAAAAAAAAAGAATTATAATTTCTCTGATTGTAAGCCAGCTTTTTGATCCTGTAGCTTAGTAAGCAGTCAAGTCATTGTGCTGTTGGCAGTATACTCTGTGTATTAATTACTTTGTGTTTTGGGTAATATTTATAACCGTAAAGTATGGTGTAATTATTGTAGGGAAACAGTGCTGATTCAAATCAATGTGTTCACTATCAATTTGTCTATCCTTAAGCTTTATGAGTTCGCTGCAAGAAAACCAATATATTTTAAATATATGAAATTTCAGTGTTCTAAAAATGTAGAATGGATTCTTTCTCAAGCAAGATAGCTGTAAATGAGCTAAGCGTTGTTCTTTAAAACATATGTGCACTTTGTAAAAGAGAACATATTGAATTGCCTTATTTGGAGGAGCCAATCAGGACTTGTTACTGGAGTAGACTTAGCTAGCCCAACGTTCCATTGTTTTGCAGTTTATCTGATAATCTCCGCTGAGGCCTATTGGGAAAAGATGTGGCAGGGTAAATCTTGTGTTACTTGCCACATGTGTACTTTCCAATCCTCAGAACTGGAAAATTGGTCATATTATTCTATTACAGGAAAATGGGGCAAATTATTAATGAAAGTGTACTGCAAAGTTGTTTCCCTATACATAATTAAAGGGGCAGAAAAGTCAAGATTAAACATTCACAATTCAGAGTATTTAATTTTTAAACCACTTTCTAATTTACTTCAATTAACGAATATTATTCTCTTGGTATCCTTCGTTCAAGGGTAAAGCTAGGAAAACTAATAGGAACTGAGGAGGGTGCATGTGTCTAGCAAAACCAACGGCAAGAGGGAGTGCCTATAAGGCTAAAATGTGTACAGGATATACATATTATAAAACGAACAATTTATTTCACAATTTCATAAACATAAATATATTCACATATAAGAATAAAAATGGCCACTACGTGTGTGTGTGTGATATCAAAAAAAATCCAGAAGGTAAAAATATATTAATCCCAGAAATTATAATTGATTGGTCCCAAAGTCATGAAAAATATGATAGTGCGAGTGTTTTTTTTATAAATTTACAAATTCTACCAGAATTTGTTATTCCTTTAAACCACATTACTAATATGCAAGCCATATAGCCTTCACCAGTGTTAAACGCTGAAGTTTATAAAATATACAGAACTTGTTGCAAAACATTTATCTTGGCCATCTTATTTATGTTTCTTTAACAGGAGATGAAGGTGATGTGCGCTGTGTCAAGAAAAAGAAGTTAGCTCCTAAAACAAAGTAAATATATATTTGGATCAAATTGTATTTTTATTCTGCCTTTAAGGTTAAAGTGAAAGTAACTAAGGCTAATGGCTAATCGGATAATAAAAGTATAGGAGAAATAAACCTTACTTTAATTCATCATTTTTTTGTAATAATTTTGTAAATGTATTTTTTCCCACAATCATTTAGCCCAAGTGACTCGCCCATCCTCCACCCGCTTGAAATTTTTCCTTTGCCGTGATGATTTGATCAATATCGAACTGGTTTCCCCCAGTGGTGTCTTAATCAGTTCAAAATATGCCCCCTGTTTGAAATGCACATGCGGCTAACTCTGAACTTCGTCTGTCTCTAGAAGCGCGTTCATGTTGGCCAAATGGACAACAAATGGAATCCCTGAGTTTCATCACTGCTTTTCTCCTCACACGGAGCACACTGCTATGGTCCATCTCTGCTGAAATACTAAATAATGAATCTAGTGATTCATGGTTTGTTTTAGCTGAGATTGTGATGTTGTTGCACATAAATTATGTTGTCGAGAACGAGCACACTTCCTGACGTATACTGCGGGTGGGACCGCTGGTCAGTGTAAGAATGATAAACCAGGAAAAAAGCGAGGGGATGGAGGAACATAGCTAAAAGTAATATCACAATTTCATCCATATTACCGAAATCGTTGTAAATATAATAAAAATAACTTGGCGACTATACTAGTTTATACTAGATTAACCAATAGCCGAAATTTGTTATATACTAAAATTTACTTTCACTTTAAGTTTAACTTTGTCTTGTTACTTTAACACAAAATGCAACAAATGTTTTATGCATATAAAAGTCACGATTTAAAAATGTAAAACAAAAATAAGTTAGAGATAAAGTGCAAAAAACCCAGTTATAGCATTTTATTATTGCATTGTTGCTTACATAAAACTGTTTAACACCTGAAAACGGTTAAAGGACCATGATACCCACATGTTTAAAGGGACATAATACTCATATGCTAAATCACTTGAAACTGGTGCAGTATAACTGTAAAAATCTGACCGGAACATATCACCTGAACATCTCCTATGTAAAAAAGGAAAATTATTTTACCTCACAATTTCCTTAGCTCACCAGAGTAAGTTCTGTGTAAAAAGTTATACTGCTGCTTAGCTGCAGGTAAAAAAATAAATAAAAAATTGCAGCCAATCGGCATCAGCAGTGCTGAGGTCATGAACTCTTTTACTGTGATCTCATGAGATTTCACTTAACTCTCATGAGATTTCCTAGTAAACTTCCTTAAACTGAATAGGGAAATAATGAGTGTGCACGAAGCTCACTCCCTTAGCTGTCCTGGAACAGGCATACTGATTTGCTGCTTAAAGTCCTTTGCAATGGAGTTTGAATACTTAGGACATTTTGAGGTAAAATATCTTTCTTTTTTTACATAGAGATGTTCAAGTGATATTTTCAAGTCATCTTTTTACTTCTATGCTGCATCACTTTCAAGTGTTTAAACATTTTGGTATCATGGCCCTTTAAACACTTGAAAGTGATGCAGCATAGCTGTAAAAAAAATGACTAGAAAATATCATCTGAACATCTCTATGTAAATAAGAAAGATATTTTATCTCAACATGTCCTAAGTATTCACACCCCATTGTAAAGGACTTTAAGCTGCAAATCAGTATGTCTGTCCCGGTACCTGCAAGGGAGCGAGCCTCATGCACACTTATGTTATTTCCCTGTTCAGTTTAAGGAAGCTTACTATGAAATTTTAATGAGATCACAGTAAAAGAGTTCATGACTTGCTGATGCCGATTGGCTGGTGTTAATGTCTTTTTCTTTTATTTATTTTTTTTAATTTTTTTTTAACCTGCAGCTGGGCAGTAAGTGAAACATAAGTTTTTACAGAATACTTACTCTGGTGAGCTGAGGAAGTTGTGAGGTAAAATATCTTACTTTTTTACATAGAGATGCTCAGATGATATTTCCCTTTCAGCTTTTTACAGTTATGCTGCTTCACTTTCAAGTGATTTAGCATATGAGTATTATTTCCCTTTAAGCACAGTTTGTCAATGCACTAATGGATCTAGCTGAGCACATCTTGATGAGCCAATGAAAAGAGGCATATGTATGTGTAGCTACCTCTCAGCAGTGCATTGCTGCTCATGAGCCTACCTAGGTATGCTTTGCAACAAAGGCTACCAAAAAAAAAAAAAAAAGGATCCTAAAATTGCATTTTTAAAAATATATATTTTATTTTTAAACAGGAAGTGCATGTTGGTACTAATTTGGGCTGGGTATAGAAAGCTCACTGGCTGATAACACTCATAACACTCCCACAGTTCTATTATTAGATGGTGACTCCTTACAATGAGAGAAAGTAATATCTGTTTGTGAAAAAATAATTAACTCCACTGGCCATATTAACTAGTTTGTTCCTAAATGTCTTGTGAAATGATTCAGCAATAGATTTTTTGCTTTAAGTATATTAACAAAAATTGCTTCTACTAAAAGGATGATTTCAGTGATATGGAAAAATCAGTATACCATTAAAGGCATATGAAACAGTGCTCCTTTTTAGTAAAAAATAAATAAAAGTAAGATAAAAAGAAACAGATTGTGTTAAAGAGCAAATAACTTGTTTTCCTGCAAAATGAGAAATCTTCTGTGTAGCTACTACCTGCAGGGAGCTACCATGATATAACTGGTTCAACTGTTACATTATTTTTTTTTCAGCATAAGTCCTCTGCTGGTCATGGGCATGAAACTGATTGGGTCTAGTGCATGTCTCCTTGTGGCCACTCCTTTGCCTTCCTGTAGTGACCACCGCCCCCTTATGGGGCTGTAAGAGGAAGTAATGGTACCTGAATAAATGAAGTTACAAATATATACATAAATAAAAGTCAATTCCTTTTTAAAATGATGAATAATACATATTGCACTTATTTAAGCATAACCCGCTGCTTAGTGCTTTTTTTTTATTACAGCAATGAAACACTGTTTTATATCCTTTTTAACCCCTTAAAGGGACACTGAACCTAATTTTTTTTATGGTTTAGATAGAGCATGCAATTTTAAGCAACTTTCTAATTTACTCCTCCTATTATCAATTTTTATTCATTATCTTGCTATCTTTATTTGAAAAGAAAGAATGTAAGTTTAGAAGCTGGACCATTTTTGGTTCACAACCTGGGTTGTTCTTGCTGATTGGTAGGTTAATGCATTCACCATTAAACATGTGCTGTCCAGGGTACTGACCAAAAATTGCCTGTTTCATTAGCTTAGATGCCTTTTTTTTAAAAAAAATATATAGCAATAGAACGAAGAAAAAATAATAGGAGTAAATTAGAAAGTTGCTTAAAATTGCATGTTCTATCTGAATCCTGAAAGAAAAAAAATTGTTTAGTATCCCTTTAAGGACCAGGCATTTCAGACAAAAACTTCCCCGAAAGACCAGAGCATTTTTATTATCACTACATTTATATAATATAGCCTTTTTTATATTTACCTATCAAAACTATATAGTCAACCCACAGTATTGATCTAGGCCCATTTTGGTATATTTCATGCCACCATTTCAACCCCAAATGCGATCAAATAAAATAAAAAAATAAAAAGTTAACTTTTTCACAATTTTAGGTTTCTCACTCAAATAATTTACAAACAGCTTGTGCAATCATGGCACAAATGGTTGTAAATGCTTCTCTGGGATCCCCTTTGTTCAGAAATAGCAGACATATATGGCTTTGGCATTGCTTTTTTTGTAATTAGGCCGCTAAATGCTGCTGCGCACCACACTTGTATTATGCCCAGCAGTGAAGGGGTTAATTGGGTAGCTTGTAGGGTTAATTTTAGCTTTAGTGTAGAGCTTACCCTCCCACCTGACACATTGCACCCCCTTATCACTCTCAAACGGCTCTCTTCCCTCACCCACCCCACAATGGTCACCCCCATCTTAAGTACTGGCAGAAAGTCTGCCAGTACCAAAATAAGTTGTTTTTGTTTTTTTTCTTGTTAATATATTTTCTGCAGTGTATGATCCTCCCTTATCCTCCAACGTCCCTGATTCCCCCCCCCCCCCCTACCTATTTGCCGTCATCTTAGGTACTGGCAGTTGTCTATAAAAATACCCTTTTTTTTTTTTTTTTTTTTTTTCTTCTGTAGTGTAGCCCCCCTCACAGATCGACTTCCCACCCTCTTATCCCATCCCTCAGTATCATAACCATATTTCCCCACTCCATCCTTCCCCCTCCCTGCCGCTCTCAGTGGGGTTTTTTTTTGTAGCCCAACGGTCCCGCCCACCCACTCTGCATCGGTACCTCTGCCCGTCTATTTTTGCACTGCCCCACTCGTGAGACATGCAGAAATAGCGCAATCTCTCTAGTTTTAGCAAGATTGCGGCAGAGAGAAGCCCAGGACAGCATCATCGTACAGGGTACGAAGCTGGTTGTTAAGGGGTTAAGATGTTTAAATTGTTGGTTACACCCTTTCAGGGTGTCATTTAGCAGAAAACTCATTGGAAATAAAGCATGTTTGTTTTTTTATTATAGATAAATCATTTGATAACAAAATGATTGTTGATTGTGATTTAGACAAGTTAATATATACTGTTTTTTTTAAACATTTGATAAGCTTTTCTAAAGGGTTGTGATCAACCCAACAGTTCTCTTTAAGCAATGGTGCACTAAGAGCACATTAGACATTTTTATTTTATATTATTGCTCCTTTATCAATTTGTTTATATTTATCTTTACAGTAATTGAACTGGTTTCAGAATCTAAAAACAAAATAATTTATTTCTGATTAAACTCAGATTACAGGACAACTACAGTGTGGTACGGCTGAAAGAATACAATCTCGTGTCCTTGCAACAGGAGACAGCTAAGAGTTTTATTCAGAAGAAGTTGTATGGAAAGTACAAGAACAGAGCAACAGGTAAGACGGTCTTTGTACTGAGCTCAAATTTGTCTTCTACTTTATTATTAAGCGGTCAGCTGATTTTATTTTTTATTTTAGCTAACGAATTTTTATCAATGAAAAGCAAAAAAGGGATTGTCAAAAAGCCAGCAGTCCAGTTTACTGACAGCACCTGGGGTATGTATTACTGATATACTAAAACATGACTATTTACATTGGGTCTAAAACTATGGCTATGCACTTCAAACACATGAAAATAATGTAAAATACCGTTTGCTGCTTGTTTGCTTTTAAATGCAAGCAGGAGAAGAGATGTATTTGTTTAATAAGCAAGCAAGCAGGACAAGTGATGCATTTGTTTAATAAGCAAGCAAGCAGGACAAGTGATGCATTTGTTTAATAAGCAAGCAAGCAGGACAAGTGATGCATTTGTTTAATAAGCAAGCAAGCAGGACAAGTGATGCATTTGTTTAATAAGCAAGCAAGCAGGACAAGTGATGCATTTGTTTAATAAGCAAGCAAGCAGGACAAGTGATGCATTTGTTTAATAAGCAAGCAAGCAGGACAAGTGATGCATTTGTTTAACCTCTTAAGGACATATGACGGAATTATTCCATCATAAAACAATTGAGCAAACTGAAAGCTGTGTCCTTAAAGGGTTAATAAGCAAGCAAGCAGGACAAGTGATGCATTTGTTTAATAAGCAAGCAAGCAGGACAAGTGATGCATTTGTTTAATAAGCAAGCAAGCAGGACAAGTGATGCATTTGTTTAACCTCTTAAGGACATATGACGGAATTATTCCATCATAAAACAATTGAGCAAACTGAAAGCTGTGTCCTTAAAGGGTTAATAAGCAAGCAAGCAGGACAAGTGATGCATTTGTTTAATAAGCAAGCAAGCAGGACAAGTGATGCATTTGTTTAATAAGCAAGCAAGCAGGACAAGTGATGCATTTGTTTAATAAGCAAGCAAGCAGGACAAGTGATGCATTTGTTTAATAAGCAAGCAAGCAGGACAAGTGATGCATTTGTTTAATAAGCAAGCAAGCAGGACAAGTGATGCATTTGTTTAATAAGCAAGCAAGCAGGACAAGTGATGCATTTGTTTAATAAGCAAGCAAGCAGGACAAGTGATGCATTTGTTTAATAAGCAAGCAAGCAGGACAAGTGATGCATTTGTTTAATAAGCAAGCAAGCAGGACAAGTGATGCATTTGTTTAATAAGCAAGCAAGCAGGACAAGTGATGCATTTGTTTAATAAGCAAGCAAGCAGGACAAGTGATGCATTTGTTTAATAAGCAAGCAAGCAGGACAAGTGATGCATTTGTTTAATAAGCAAGCAAGCAGGACAAGTGATGCATTTGTTTAATAAGCAAGCAAGCAGGACAAGTGATGCATTTGTTTAATAAGCAAGCAAGCAGGACAAGTGATGCATTTGTTTAATAAGCAAGCAAGCAGGACAAGTGATGCATTTGTTTAATAAGCAAGCAAGCAGGACAAGTGATGCATTTGTTTAATAAGCAAGCAAGCAGGACAAGTGATGCATTTGTTTAATAAGCAAGCAAGCAGGACAAGTGATGCATTTGTTTAATAAGCAAGCAAGCAGGACAAGTGATGCATTTGTTTAATAAGCAAGCAAGCAGGACAAGTGATGCATTTGTTTAATAAGCAAGCAAGCAGGACAAGTGATGCATTTGTTTAATAAGCAAGCAAGCAGGACAAGTGATGCATTTGTTTAATAAGCAAGCAAGCAGGACAAGTGATGCATTTGTTTAATAAGCAAGCAAGCAGGAGAAGAGATGCATTTGTTTAATAAGCAAGCAAGCAGGAGAAGAGATGCATTTGCAGAAGGGGGCATAGATGCTGCTATATTGATTGAGAGTATTTGAAGTTAACAGGAATGTAGAGTTTGTACAAACTCATGGTACGAATGCCTGAGGTGGCTATCTTGTTTACCACCATATTGTTTTAACAGCTGCAATTGTAGTGCTTATTAAATTAGAGACATAGCAGTTTAATATCAGAGACACTCAAAATATTTCTGCACTTAAAAATGTTTATTTTATTATTTTTTTTTAAAACTCTCCCATCAAAACCATGTAGTTGCCAAATATTTTATATTATTTAAAGGAATATGAAACCCAAAATTATTTCATGATTCAGACAGAGCATGCGCTTTTAAACAACTTTCTAATTTACTTCTATTATCTATTTTTCTTTGTTTACTTTGTATCTTTCTTTATAATAACACGGTGAGTCAACGGATCATCATTAATTACTGTTGGGAATATTACTCCTGGCCATCAGAAGGAAGCAAAGAGCACCACAGCAGAACTGTTAAGTATCACTTCCCTTCCCACAACCCCCAGTTATTCTCTTTGCCTCTTGTATAAGGAAGTGGTGAAGTAATGAGGTATCATGATTAAGATTCTATCAAGATTTTTTTATTTTGAAGTCTGGGCAAGATTGCTCTGGCCTTTCATCACAATTTTGGTCTGGCTGTACTCCACGTTAGCCTCTTCAGTAGGGCAGTGGTGGCTTTAAAGCAGTTAGGAACTTGTAAAGTGGGCTTTGCTGCACTTTCGTAACATGATGCTGCCCTGGTATAGAAAGCCTGAGTAAGTTTTCTTTGTTTCACAGGTCTCTGTGAGGAGCAGCATCCTTTCAAGCTGGGTGAGCTGTCCTGCCCGACTGCCGGATGCAGATAAGTGCTTGGTCTTCTATGTTTGGGGGACATGCAGTTTTAAAAGGTTTTCTTCTGCATTATTCTGGGATATATCTCTTCTATCCTCTTCTATCCTCTTCTATTCTCTTCTCTTTTTCTATCCGTTAATACTTTTTGGAAGTATCCTTGACTTATTGTTTTTATATTTCAGCTGATTATTTTTATGTGACTATGCTTAGATAGTACTGATTCGGCACGGAGCGCTTTTCAATATCTGAACGGACTTCTAGTTTATACAGCAGAGTCCTAGAGGTTCTGACAGTTTGTTATGCTTTTTTATTAACAGCTTTCTTAAGATAGGCACATCTATTTTTATTATCTAAAGGTACTGACATAGAGTATAGGGAAGAAGCCCTTAGGTGCCCTTTTTTGCGAGTGTTGCTGACAGGGTGAGACATGCAGTTAATTTTGGTTGCGCGCTCTTTCTGTGGGCTATGATTGCTCCCGCCCTCTTTTTCTCTCAATATGGCGGATAAGCCCCATTTGCTTCAGTACGAAGCGATGTTCTGAACAGGGCTTGTGATACGCCCTCTTTTTGTTTTCTCCGTTGCGATGGAACTATGTGCCCGTAGCAGTGTGTATGTGTTATACTACGGATCGGATAGTAGCTTCTGTTTGCTGAGTGACACGATACTTATGTAATTGGGTGACAGTCAGAAGGCATTATAGATTTTGCAGATGTCGTTCAATCTCTAATATTTTAAGCCTTGCTTAGTGCTCTCTCATGTAGTCTTGGCTCCTTTATGTTAGGGGCAATATTATTTTAATATGTTTTTGTTTTCATTCACACCTATCTTGTGGGCATTTTTTACGTGCATTAATATAGTTTTCTTCTGATGTGCATCATACTCTCTCCTCAGTTATATAAATATATTAAAGACCAGGATGTTGGGTGCCTCAGGATTATTAAAGACTTTTATGCCCTGCAGCTTTTTTTTTTTGCTTGTCATAATTGTGCTGCATGTCTATTAGGTGAGCTCATGTCTCTTAGGAGGATACTGTTTTTGACTGTGCAACAGGTTTTTTTTTTTCTCTTATGTCCCAAGCCTTAATGGCTTCATATGAAGTGCCCTGCGGTTCCTCTCAATCTCCAATAAGAGTATTTTGCATAGAGAATTGAGCCCAGATATTCTCTACAGTATCTATGGCTTGGTCTGTTTTCCTTTCTCTTAGGGAAAGTGCAAAGGAACATTTTATAAATCAGAATTTGAAGGTTTCTGTTTCACATTTGGCTACACAGAGATCCATCTCCTAGGCGAGGAGATTTTGGTAGTTTCTGAGGGTGAAATCTCAGACCTGGACGGTATAATCCCTTCATCTGAGGTTGAAGGTGTATACTTTTTTTGTATACCGATTTAAGCCTGAACACCTTTGTGATGTTAAAGGAGGTTCTGTGACAGTATCTGCTTTTCCTTTCTTAAAGGAAAATCACTAGAGGAAATTTAAATTTACCAGAGAGTAAGGTTTCTGCTCCACTTGCTACTATCATATTGCCTTCCTTATAGTCTGCCAAGGAGGATAGTCGGTAGTATCTGAGGGTTAAATCTGCGTTCGGACAGCATATTTCCTTCATCTGGTGCTGAAGTAGTTCTTTTCAGTTTCAAGCCTGAACTTTTTCTTTAGGAAGGGCTGGCTACTTGGTAAACCCCTACTTTCCTGTCGTCAATCCTCATTTTCTAGTGAATTATATATTTATTAGGAATTATTGTAATTTTTTTTTCCTGTTCTCGACCGTGTTAGGAGAATTTTCTCAGGTATGGGGTGCAAGGGAGCATGACCGAGCAGTCTATGGCACTGGATTTAGGCTCCATTCTCTTCGGAGGCGTGGGTTCAGATCCCACCACTGCCAGATTCCTCATTTTAAAACAAGGAAAGCTGTCTCCTTTAATAGCATGGTGCTTATTAGGGGCCATTGATATTCTAGTCAAGAAAACTTTAATCCTTATATTAGGATAGATGTTACTTTAGGAAACTTATGGACAAGTCCGGCATCCTTTTGATGTGACGCCTTGTCTGATTCCATTTGGGTGGACTCCATGATGAGATCAATGTCAGAGGCTGTTAGGGCAATATTTTATTTTCTGTTGCTGCTTTTTGTTCTTTTGTTATAGAAGACCACAGCTAACTCTCATTTAGCATGAGGGTTTGTCCCAGAACCAGGTTTGGATCTTGGAAGAGGCAGTCTATCTGTTTTTTCACTTGCCTGGATATGTTTTTTCTAGATCCCTAAGGGGCTGTAGAACTCGTATCTCTAGGTTCTGAATTGATATCAACTCCTTCCCAGGAGTAGATTCCTTTTCTCTAGTTTGTAGCCCAGATAAAAATAGAGGCGTTCTTGAAATTTGTTCAGAATCTTCCTCCCTGGGAAGAATTGTTCCAGTTCAGGAACGGGATAACATCCTTTTCCATTCTGTTCTAAATGATTTTCGTCCTAATTTAGACTTGACCTGTTTAAATAGGTTTCTCTGAGTAACGTCCTCAAGATGGAGACTATTCGCTCAATTCTTCCTTGGTGCAGGAGGTTCAATTTTTATCAGCCTTAGACCTAAGGATGCGTGCCCTCATTTTACCAATTAAAGGGATCATCTCAGATTTCTGAGTTTTGCCTCTGGCAAACTTCAGTTGTGGGCCATCATGGCTTTGCGATAGCTCCCAGAGTTTTTCCAAGGTTTCTGGGTTTCGATTTGGTCCCAGGATTTCAGTGGCGCCTCTCCTGGACATCCTATGGTTCCATGCGCCATTCTTCTACAAGCAAGATCTCATTTGAGGTTTTTGTTGTCTGTCTTTGTTCCACGAATGGAAGTGGAGCTGGAAAAGAGCTCCCTTGTCCCAGGTTCATGCGTTTTCTGCTTAAGGATTTGTTTTTGATCCTTTTGAATGGAGTATTTTCTATAGGAGGTCAGGAAGGCCTAGATCCTTCCTCTTGCCTCCTCCTGTCCACGGTTCGGCCTCAATGACTCGGTGTCCGATTCTGTTAGAGAGTTCAGCAGTTCTGCATGCTCAGTCATTGCAATGGCGCTGTCGACAAGTCCTTTTTCCCATGGTGTTTTTTTACAAGAGCGCTCGGTTATCAGGCGAGTGGTAGCAGGATCGCTGTCCGCATTCTAGCGCAGGGAAGTTGGTCCTGAGAGTAGTCTGCTTTCTTCTTTATCAGTTGGAGTTGGTTATGTTTTACAATGCTCTGATGGTTTGACCTCGGTTGTCTTTTGCCCATTTTTTGGGTTCCAGTCTGACGACATATTTTCTATGGCTTACATCAACTTCCAGGAAGGAACTCTAGTTCCTTAGTCACGTAGGAAGGTGCTCTCAGTTTTTGCACATTTGCCATCCTCATTTCTGGAATGGTAAATTGGGAAACGGATGTGTTCTCCAGGTTGTCTTCCAAATGGGGGTTTCCAGATTTGGTTCTGATGGGGTCTCATCAGATCACAAAGTTCTGAGTTTGGTTCGAGGTCAAGAGATCCTCAAGCCTTATGATAAATGCATTGGCAGTTCCTTGGAACTTCAGGTTCATATCTTCCTTCTCTGTCTCCTTCCACGAGTTATCGTTTGGATCTTGTAGGAGAGAGCATTGGTTTTCTCCTAACTCCTACGTGGCCTTGCAGGACCTGGTAGGCGGATCTAATAGAGATGTTGTCTCTACCTCTGTGCAAGTTTTATGCTGAGGAAGTATCTTTTGCTTTAGGGGTCTTTCCTTCATCCAAATTTCGTTTCTCTGAAGCGGTCTGCTTGGAGATTTAAACGTTTGTGTTAGGAAGATTATCTATAGGATATGACAGGATCTCAAGGATCTTATCTTTTCTCCAGGTAATCCTTGAGTGGGGGTTATCTGTTTGTACCCGTATGGGTCAGATTCGGTTAATTCCATTCTGCTGCTCAAGCGTCTGGCAAATATGCAATCCTTTTTATCTGGTCCTGGTCCGAATCAGGACTGTGTTTAAGTCAGTTGCTCCCTTGGAGCCGTAACCTTTGTTCTTAAACTTTTTCTTCAGGCTCCGTTTGGGCCTATGCATTCTTGGAAAGTTTTTAATTTATTCTGCTCGGGTTTCTGAACTCTCAGCCTTGCAGTATCGTTTTTCCTTATCTCGTATTTCAGGCAGATAAGGCAGTTATTAGTACCAGGTTTGTTTCTGTTTTTCTTGAGGTTGTTTTGGACAATGATTTTAATCTTTTAATCAGGAGTTTGTTTTTCCTTTTCTCCGTCCTAATCTTTCTTGTCATATAAATAGTTTGTTGCTCATCTTATGTTGTACGGATCCTTAGATTTTATCTACAGGCTGTGAAGGACTTTCGTCAGTCTTCTGTATTATTGTTGCTTCTGACATAAAGACCAGAAGGCTTCTGTCACTTCTTTCTCTCTGGTGAAGTGTTTTTTTGTAGGCATATCAGACTGATGGACAGCAGCCTCCTGAGAGACACGCCTCTAGGGTGGTGTTTTTCTTCCTGGGCCTTCTAGGAAGAGGCCTTTGTAGTATGGATTTGTAAGGCGGTGACTTGGCTTTTCTTGGCTCACCTTTTCTAAAGTCTATAAATTTAATTCCTTTGTCTCAGATGAGGTGTCTTTTGGGTGAAATGGTCTTTTCGGCAGTGGTACCTTCCTTTTAGGTTACCTGTCTTGTCCCTCCCGTATCTGTGTCCTCTAGCTTTTGGTATTGATTCCCAACAGTAATTGATGATGCGTGGACTCACTGTGTCATTAGAAAGAAAACAAAATTTATGCTTACCTGATGATAAATTTCTCTTTCTTTTCCTTTCTTTCTTTTCTTTTTTCTTTCTTGACACGGTGAGTCCATTGACCTCCCTGTTTTTTAGACAGTTTTTTTTATCTAAACCTCAGGCACCTCTGCACCTTGTGTTATTTCCTTTCTCTCCTTTCCCTCGGTCGAATGACTGGGGGTTGTGGGAAGGTAAGCGATACTTAACAGCTCTGCTGTGGTGCTCTTTGCCTCCTCCTGCTGGCCAGAAGTGATATTCTCAACCGTAATTCATGATGATCAGTGGACTTACTGTTTCAAGAAAGAAATAAATTTATCAGGTAAGCATAATATTTTTTAAAAAAAAAAATTTTTTTGTTGAAAAGCAGTGATGTATACTAGGCCCATTTCTGTAGCACTATATGGCTGCAGTTTTGCAAGAATGTTATCCATTTGCAAGAGCACTAGATGGCAGCACTATTTCCTACCATGTAGTGCTCCAGATGCCTACCTAGGTATCTCTTCAGTATAGAATATCATGGCAACTAACTAAATTTATTCATATAAGTAAATTAGAAACTTTTTTAAAATCGTATGCTCTGTCTGAAAAAAATTGGATTTCTTTTTTTGTTCACACGTTTTAATGACAAGCTCTCACTTCAGTTTTTGATACTGATCATTTAGAAAATGTGTTAATAATAATTGTTGTTTTATCTTTAAGGGAAAGAGGAGAAACAGAGAGCAAATAAGTTCAATCTTCTTTGGACTAACAGGAAGAAATTGTGATACCAAAAGGAACAGGAAATACTGTCCGCAGTGCAGATTTTGTGCTGTTGACTTATCTTGTGGTTACAGACAGCATGGACATACATATGATTGTACACTCTGTACAGGAAAAATATTTTTATACCTTGGACTTAATTCCTCTTATTAAATTACTGTTTTATTTAATTTAAAAAAATGGTCATTTAAGTTCACAAAAGACCTTTAAAATGTCTGTCTCTTTGTCTATTAATAAAAGGACACAGACTGCTGTTTAATTTGGGTGTGGAGACTTATTGCGAGTCCGTTAAGCAGTGCTGAACCATCATTCCTTGTTTATTCCTTTGTATAAATGGCAGCTTTTTATCAGTATGACATGCTGGTGGAGCACATGGGCTTTAACATACCAAGCTCACCTCTGAGAAGTGATGATTCTCACTGACATTGCTGGCAATCACAAGACTAAGGAAATGCTAAGCGTTTAAATCTGACAGATGGACTGCTGGGAATATTGCTCAATCTGCTGATAATCAGGGATTTAGGATGCTTGTGCGTCAGTCTTGATTTTTGTAAAGAGCCTGCAGTGTGTGTGTGTGACTTTGTTAGAAATAAGCAGTGCATACAACTACCCTGAAGCATATGATTTACCTTCGCGTCATTTGTAGGCTGTAATTTGAGTATCAGAAAACGGCTTCCTTGAGTTGCCTGAATGAGGGGTTTGTGTTTTGCACTAATTCTCTTGTAAAGTGCCACTACATTATTGTTGGCAGTTAAATTTATTATTTATATTGAATCCTATAATTTACATTTCCAAACTGTCATTTTTTTCCAAGCTGTTAGGGGTGCTGGAGTTGATCAGTTACTTCACAATTACAGGGAGTGCAGAATTATTAGGCAAGTTGTATTTTTGAGGATTAATTTTATTATTGAACAACAACCATGTTCTCAATGAACCCAAAAAACTCATTAATATCAAAGCTGAATATTTTTGGAAGTAGTTTTTAGTTTGTTTTTAGTTATAGCTATTTTAGGGGGATATCTGTGTGTGAAGGTGACTATTACTGTGCATAATTATTAGGCAACTTAACAAAAAACAAATATATACCCATTTCAATTATTTATTTTTACCAGTGAAACCAATATAACATCTCAACATTCACAAATATACATTTCTGACATTCAAAAACAAATCAGTGACCAATATAGCCACCTTTCTTTGCAAGGACACTCAAAAGCCTGCCATCCATGGATTCTGTCAGTGTTTTGATCTGTTCACCATCAACATTGCGTGCAGCAGCAACCACAGCCTCCCAGACACTGTTCAGAGAGGTGTACTGTTTTCCCTCCTTGTAAATCTCACATTTGATGATGGACCACAGGTTCTCAATGGGGTTCAGATCAGGTGAACAAGGAGGCCATGTCATTAGATTTTCTTCTTTTATACCCTTTCTTGCCAGCCACGCTGTGGAGTACTTGGACGCGTGTGATGGAGCATTGTCCTGCATGAAAATCATGTTTTTCTTGAAGGATGCAGACTTCTTCCTGTACCACTGCTTGAAGAAGGTGTCTTCCAGAAACTGGCAGTAGGACTGGGAGTTGAGCTTGACTCCATCCTCAACCCGAAAAGGCCCCACAAGCTCATCTTTGATGATACCAGCCCAAACCAGTACTCCACCTCCACCTTGCTGGCGTCTGAGTCGGACTGGAGCTCTCTGCCCTTTACCAATCCAGCCACGAGCCCATCCATCTGGCCCATCAAGACTCACTCTCATTTCATCAGTCCATAAAACCTTAGAAAAATCAGTCTTGAGATATTTCTTGGCCCAGTCTTGACGTTTCAGCTTGTGTGTCTTGTTCAGTGGTGGTCGTCTTTCAGCCTTTCTTACCTTGGCCATGTCTCTGAGTATTGCACACCTTGTGCTTTTGGGCACTCCAGTGATGTTGCAGCTCTGAAATATGGCCAAACTGGTGGCAAGTGGCATCTTGGCAGCTGCACGCTTGACTTTTCTCAGTTCATGGGCAGTTATTTTGCGCCTTGGTTTTTCCACACGCTTCTTGCGACCCTGTTGACTATTTTGAATGAAACGATTGATTGTTCGATGATCACGCTTCAGAAGCTTTGCAATTTTAAGAGTGCTGCATCCCTCTGCAAGATATCTCACTATTTTTTACTTTTCTGAGCCTGCCAAGTCCTTCTTTTGACACATTTTGCCAAAGGATAGGAAGTTGCCTAATAATTATGCACACCTGATATAGGGTGTTGATGTCATTAGACCACACCCCTTCTCATTACAGAGATGCACATCACCTAATATGCTTAATTGGTAGTAGGCTTTCGAGCCTATACAGCTTGGAGTAAGACAACATGCATAAAGAGGATGATGTGGTCAAAATACTCATTTGCCTAATAATTCTGCACTCCCTGTAGAGAGGTTATATATGACATTCAGGTTGTATGGAGTGCCTTGTCCCACATTGACCAAGGTACCATCTGAGTTATTTAATTTGAGTTCACGTATTATGGCTGATTCTGAAAACTTAATGATTAAGGGTTTATCTTTTTGTAGCGACTGATTACTAACCAGTTTGATGCTGTCATTGATGCACAGAAATGTGCTTGTAATCTGAGACTAAACCATTTTAGCCGTTCAGTGATACAGGACAGTTTGTGGGAGATCCAGATATTGTTTTACATGAGGCTGATGGGGGATAGACATAATGGATTATACATATTACCATTTTGGGACAACTATCAGTCAGGCACATACAGACCTTTGCTCAAGGACCCAGCCCCTGTGTTCAAATAATAAAACTGACAAACCTTGAGACTTCTTCATCACAGATTACTTTATAATTTCTATAATTTAGACATTAATAGAACTTCGCATGACTCTGGGTAGACCCGTAGTTTCAGCATGTGGTTCACTATTGCAATTGATGACACTATGTGGATTCTGTCATCCTGCCTATGGTTAATAAGATGTTATCTTGCCTACGTGATTTGGGCCATCCAGTCTTTTTGATCCAGTATATAAAATTTACAGACTTGGACCTTCTAGTCACGTTGGATGTAAAATGCTTCTATACTGTTATCCAACACAATTTCAGTATCGGGGTTATAACACAAGAATTAGCAAAGGGTTAAGGACCAGGGCTATTTTTACATTTCTGCGGTGTTTGTGTTTAGCTGTAATTTTCCTTTTACTCATTTACTGTACACCACACATTATATACAGTTTTTCTCACCATTAAATGGACTTTCTAAAGATACCATTATTTTCATCATATCTTATCATATTTTATATATATTTTTTTATAATAAAATATAACATTTAAAAAAACACACACTTTTTTTCTAACTTTGACCCCCAAAATCTGTTACACATCTACAGCCACCAAAAAAACACCCATGCTAAATAGTTTCTAAATTTTGTCCTGAGTTCACGTGTGTGTGTATGTGTGTGTGTGTGTGTGTATATATGTATATACACACACTTTTTCACAAACTTTAGGTTCCTCGATGAAATTATTTTCAGGATGTAGAACATGCAATAGTCTAAGATTTGTGACAATTTACGTATCCTTATGGACAATCATTGATTGGCCATCAATAAGTGAACTTCTGAGCAGAATGTTGCACATCATTTTGTGGAGGCCAAACAAACAGTCTCACAGATCCGGTCTATGATGATTGAGCCATGTGCTGCCCCCTAAAGAGTGGGGATGATGGAGCTATGACGTTGGTACAACTGGAAGCAAATTGGATATACATTTTAAATACTATAATAGCTAAGAGACGCAATGCACTCAATGATTGGCACTGTTTTAAGTAATACACATAGTTATAGTTGGCTCTGCTCTAGCAGATTTTATCATATTGGTACAGCATATTATAGGGGATTTAAAGTCACTTGTTATATAATCTTACCCTCACCAACTTAGATGTATAGATGGTGCTTCTCCAGTTGTTACTGTGTAAATAATATTTGCCTTGCTGCCAGATTTGTTGTATTCTGGGGTACTGTTATTTAGTCTCCTGTGCCTGCTATGTGTAATTTCTCCAGACTGATTTAATATTAAAAAGGAACAGTCTTTTACACTAATTATGTTTGTGATTGACACACCATACATTTCAAGCTTCATGTTTGATAAGAAGCTGTGAGATTTCCTAACTTAGTTTCTCAGAAATGTTGTGGGAGTGTACGGTGACAGTAGTAAGCTTGACAGGTGTCAGTTTTCTGAGTACATTGTTCATGGAAATCCATGCTTTGTCCATAGTAGATAACTTGAATGATGTTCTTGGTCAAGGTTTTGCAAAAACATCACCGTTTTCCCTCGCTGATGTCCTCAATCAAGCTTAACCACATTTTGACAATGATAAATTTACTGAACCTTTAATCTTCTTGTTGGAAAAGAGGAACATTTCTTCAGGGGTGTGGATTTGACCCTCTGTTGTCCTCTGCAAACTTGTTCCTCCAACCCTTTTACATGCATTTTTGCCATGGGACATTGGTATAAAAGCCAAATGGAACATCTTTGCAAAGTCCCTTCTCATGGTTAAACAGATTGGCAAAGTTCTTGTTTTTTGTATAATCTTTCCTGTCTCAGGAAGGATGCCCTGTACCTTTACTAGTTTTCTGCTTATTTTTACCATTCATTCTGACACATTGAATTTCTTGCTGGTTTTTTTTCCATGAGCTTGGTAATAGACTGAAAATGGTATCTTCTTTGTTTGCTACGGTACACGTTTCTTTAAAAGCCTCAATTAATCTGCCATAGTCTTCTGTCAACAGAGTTTTGGCACTGTTATACTCTGCTGGAATTTTCTCATCAAACAATTCTTACATATTTATTTTAAAAGTTTCAAAGATCCTTCCTACGTTATGTTTTATCTGCACTTATCTTCCTAATGTTGGATGAAGGGGATACTCCAAGAGCTTTTGTTATCTTTTTTCCAAGGGATGACAATAACTGTTACCAAATAGGTGGTGATATTTAAATAGAAATTTGTTTTAGTTTTACTTACAGACTGATGTAACATCACATCCTACCCTTTAACAGAGTAACTGCTTTTGTTCTGAGCTGTAGTCACTCACTGCTTTTATCACAGGAGAAACAACACCATAGCTCTGTTTATGACACCGATCATTTGTAAAACATCTAAGTGCAACTGTCTTTCCATTTTTGGATACATCTATTCCTGCATCACTTGAGACTAACACACTTCAGTACCTAACATCTAAATCACAAGAATGCAGCCAACACACCGACAAGCTGTGTTCATAAACTTGCAGGTTTGGGCATGCACAGACAGGTGGAGACAAGTCTCCCTGCCCTAATGTTATGTTTGTGCCTGCATCAAAATGATAGATCATGCTTCACTGTTGCTAATATCAAATGTTATAAAATTTTAGAGATATTGACTATTGTATGTCAATCATAAACATAATTAGTGTAAAATACTGTTCATTTTTATTATGCTTATATTGCATCTTGTCATTTCTCAAAACACATAAATAAAGTAGGCTTTTCTCCAGATTTCTACTAGCCCAAGCTCTGTAACCAGGGGAATCTCAAATTCTTTTTTTTCTTCTTCAAACTAATGCTACCATAGAGGACTTATATCTGTAAAAATATTCAGGTTCCTATCTGGTCCCTCACCAAAGATAACCTGAAAGTAAGGAGTAATGCTAAACAATTGCACATTCTCACCCCCCATTTAAAAAAAAAAAGGAGAAACCTCAAACCTGAAATGTTTTACATGCACTCTTAACTTACCTATGTACCCCCTAAAAATAATTTAGGACTGAGACTTGAATCCTTACCATTATATATTGACCCTAAAAGTAGAAATTTTAGCAGTTTTCATAATTACACTAGGACTTAAGTCTAATGATCAAGAATGTGCAAAATGTTTATATATGTACCCTGTAATGTGATCTAGAGACTAGTTTTTGTTCTAAGGAGCTGAGATTTTGGGGTTTCCAAAAACATCTGTATAACCAAAATTTGTTGTGCAGCATAAATGTGTATATATAAGTTTATGCAGAAGATATCAGTGATTTACATTACCAGGAGGCGCAAAGGTCATGAAAAGCAGATATCTTCTGCATAAACCTTATAGCGTTCCATTCTGTGAGAGCTTCCTCTCCCCCTCCCGGAGCATGTCCGTAATTGACAATGATAACAGTGGCTGAACAGCTCTGCTTAGAGCATAAAACTTGTGGGAAGTTTGAAAAAAATTAAACTGTGGGTGGGAGTTAAACAGAAGTACTGTACTTAGCATTTTATTTAAATCCTACTGCATAATGTATATTATATACGTAGACTGGGAAATTACAACTATTTACACCCTGACTGAGAAGTAAATGTGTCTTTTGACACTGCAGCTCACACGCTGCAGGCAAATATTATTCCTCTAAGTAGTACTGTATGTAGCAACCAATATGCTGTGTCATGTGACTACTGTGCCCCTGTATTGCACGCTACAATATGGCAGCTTACATAGGAAATCAAGCACTGCCTCATCACTGTATTTCAAAACAATCCCTTTCAAAAGCTTGGGGTAAGAGGAACAGATAAAATAAACAGCAGTGATTATTTTATTTTTATTTATAAGAAAAAGTAGGTTACAGCAATTTTCATCAGGTGTTTATGTCCCTTTAATTGCAAAATTTGAGAATTTGCAGAATTTGTTAAGTTCTCTCATAACTTTAGGTACAGAGGCCATGGGGAATAATAGAGTAAATCGGAATAGAGGTAATTGTTTATACATTTATGCTTCACAAAATTTTTTGGTTATACAGATGTTTTCGTAAACCCCCAAATCTCAGCTCCTTATTCCTCTAAGTAGTACTGTATGTAACAACCAATATGCTGTGTCATGTGACTACTGTGCCCCTGTAACGCATGCTACAATATGGCAGCTTACATAGGAAATCAAGCACTGCCTCATTGCTGTATTTCAAAACAATCCCTTTTAAAACCTTGGGGTAAGAGGAACAGATAAAATAAACAGCAGTGATTTTTTTTTTTTATTTATTAATAAGAAAAAGTAGGTTTTGGGGATTATTAGAAGACAAGTGTTAAGGGTCCCTTTAATGATCAAAAATACAAAATAATCAATATTACACTCTCGAACCAAGCCTTTAAATCTTTATAGGATATTTGCCCCTTAAACCCCCAAAATATAGCAATTAAATACTTGGTAATTAACCTCACACCAAAACTTAAAACCCTACTACAATTGAATTACATACAAATATTGACCGCAATGCAAAGAGATATTTAGTCTTGGAAACATTGCCCGTCTTCCTGGTGGGGAAGAATTCAAATCATTTAGATGAATATATTACATAGAATACTTTACTCTCCAAGCAGTCCCCATCAAACTGCCACTAAAAGTATCCATAAATTGCAATCTATTCTAAATCTATAATTTGGGGTAAAGCCTCAGGTTAACAAAATTATAATGTACCGCCCTCTAACAAAGGGTGGGTTAGGACTGCCTAAAATATAAACTTATTATTCTTCTATATGCCTCTAAAGAATTATTGACTGTTACTGAAGTGTATTGGCAAAGTCCTGGATCTCCAGTGATAATCCTACCGCTATACCAGAAAATCTTCAGCTATGGGCGACCCTTATTCACTGCCTACCAAAGATTTCTACAATGAGTTCCCCTCTCTTGCCAATCTCACCTAATGCAGAACTAGTTGGAGGTTAAGAAATGGCACCTTTTACAACTGAATTACAACTAATGTGAATTGGGGCATACCATACCCATAGTAAAGTTACTTAACATGGGTAAAGTAAAAAATAGATAAGGCCTAGAAATATTCTTTAATAAAGCGTTCCCGGCATGGCTTAAATACAACCAATTACAACACTTAGAGGCTACCTCACCTTCTCGAGAGTCATTGTAATCAATGACTCATGAGAAGGTGAGGTGGCCTCACCTTCTCCCTTCGAACAGATGTGCCTAGTGGAATCTCCTACCCACAATACTTTGACCTGGGACAGAAAATTTCTGTTAGATTTACCCAATTATGAAGAAATATGGCACAGGGAACTTTGCAAAGAACTTAGTAACTCGGAATGGTTGCATATAATTGCCCTAAGAAATCGTCCTCTTCGAACAAATTTTCAGAAATTAATTATAAACCATCGGCTAGGTGGTATCTCACCCCCACTGGAATAAAAAGCCTCTTCCCTATGTAAT